>NC_045175.1:14630671-14688171 GCF_900700415.2 Clupea harengus | reverse complement strand
GATACGTAGCCATCTGGTACGGTACGGTGTTCAGTTTAGGGCATCCTCAGATCTCAGACTCGAACGAAAAGGCGTCAGGTCTCAGACCAAAAGTCGTCAGACTCAGGCGAAACGGCTTCAGTCTCAGAAAAACCTCTGTCATTCTCAGAAAAAACTGCGTCATTCTCACACAAAACTTCGTCAAACCAAACGGCATCATTCTCAGACAAAACGCTGTAAAAAAAATGGCGTCATTCTCACACAAAACTTTGTCAAACCAAACGGCATCATTCTCACACAAAACTTTGTCACACAAAACGGCGTCATTCTCACACAAAACTTTGTTAAACCAAACGCCGTCATTCTCAGACAAAACTTTGTCACACAAAACTTTGTCAAACCAAACGGCGTCATTCTCACATAAAACTTTGTTAAACCAAATGCCGTCATTCTCAGAAAAAACGCCGTCAAACCAAACGCCCTCATTCTCAGACAAAACGCCATAAAAAAAACGCTGTCATTCTCACACAAAACGCCGTCAAACCAAACGCCGTCATTCTCAGCAGAACTTTGTTAGAAAAAAAGTTGTCAGAGCTAGATGTAGGAGCCATTTAGGAGTATTTGGATTTGTACTGAATTATCCCAAATTAGGAAGTTGTGATTGGTTCTGAGTGTGTGCCCCCTATAGGTCAGACATTGATTGGCGTTGGGATAAGGGTGTGCCAGGCCAAGGAGAGGGAAGAGTTCCGGCGGCCTGCGCATATCATTATTGACCGTGACCGGGACCGGGAGGCGTGAATCGTGACCATGAACAAGACTTTAATGCTTTAATTTACTTTTGATGTACGAAATAAATGGAAACAAGTTCATTATATCCACGTCTCATGGACTCTATTTAAATCACGCGTCAAGACACAATCGCCGGGAACTCCAAGAAGTGGTCAAACAAATTGGCAAGATTTAGCCACTACAAAAAGTCAATAATGCCGCAACTTTGGACCTTTTAATGGATCGTTGCTGTATATTTGTGGATTACTGTTGGATTACTTGGAACAAGCACCCTTGGATTACAACGAAGTTTGCATTGAGGAACAAGCCAGCGCGGCAGCGCGCCACGCGCAACAAACAAACAAATCAATTAAACTGTATCGGAGGTATGTACGCTTTCCATTGAAATTAAATGCAATATGGATGGACTATACTTTTGAAGACCTTGTTTGTGCACATTTAAAACCCAAGAAAGACGGAGCATTTTTGGTTAAAAACCCGATGTTAATTGTTTGAGTTAACGTCGGTGAATTGAAGCCGTATGGGCATATATGGACTACCGCAATTACCGCAAATGAGAACACGATAGAAAAGGCTTTTTGTTGAAATTCTGGAGTATGAATTTGAAGAACTATTTTTGAGATAACGAATGAAAATTATAAATTGAACTAAGATGGCTGATCCCGTGAAGGAGGCGAGTTTGGGCCTACCTGAAGAAAACCTCAATGAAGAAATGAAATTGCGCTCATCTAGATCTGGCAAATTGTCGCATCTGACGAGACGAATGAACATTGTAAATACTCTGATGGATGACGAAACAAGTCTTCATGAAGTGAAAAGTAATATGGTTATGTTTAATACAATGTTGGAGGAATTCAGATCTCTTCATGGGTCATACCAAGAAACGTTAAAAGAGGAAGATAGAAATGAGGATACAAAATCCTGGTATGCACCGAGGCTTGAACAGATAAGCACGTTTTTGTCTAATGTCACAAGGTGGATAAATTCAATTGAAAATCCTGTGCATGATGTAACAGTTTCCTATACTGGATTGGAAAAGTAGTGCTGATATAAGTGTCGGGCCTACTGAGGACGATAGGCTGTCTTTGAGCAGCAACAGGTCAGTTTCATCCACAGCATCTGTGCGCATCCAGGCAGAGGCAGAAAGAGCAGCACTACTCGCTAAAGCTGCAGCTTTACAGAAAAAGCATGCATTAGAGGATGAGCAAGAACAACTCAGAAAGAGAATGGAGACTCTTAATTTACAAGCTGAATTGTCTGCAACTACAGCCAAAATTAACTATCTCAGAAATGCTGAAGCACAAGCTGTTGATAATACAACTTTAGATGTAACGAACAGTACAGAATTGAATGCAATGAATTCTTACCTTGAAGAAAATGTTGAAAAGATTTCTGAGCAAATTGCTGAACATACTGTTAGAGATACAAGGCCTAAAGATGGAGTTCATGTGCAATTCCCTGTTTTGCCCACAACAGCCAGAACACCTAGAATGCCATCTTTTACCCAGTCTTTCAGTGCTACTAGACCAGTCCATGAACAGAGCACTCACACTCTCCAGAATCCGTCTTCACAGAGCTTTGCAGTTCCACAGGGAGGACAAGAACCTGACAATCTTTCCAAAATTCTTGAAAAGCAAAATCAGTTGACAAGTCTCCTAGTTAAACAGCAATTGTTGCATACTTTGGCCGAAAGGAGATCTTGCAGTTTTTTGATGGAAATATTTTGCAGTACAATTCCTTTAGTCATTCATTTGAACACATCATTGAAAGCAGAACAGACAATAACCAAGACAGACTTCAATTCCTCATCCAGTACACAAAAGGACAAGCTCAGCAGCTAGTCAAAAGTTGCCAATTCATGGATGCAAATAGAGGCTATAGAAAAGCAAGGCAATTGCTTAAAGAGCATTTTGGAAACGCCTACAGGATCTCATGTGCTTACATTGAAAAGGCCCTCTCATGGCCTGAGATAAAATCAGAAGAACCAAGAGCTTTGCAGGACTTTGCATTGTTTTTGAGAAGTTGCTGCAATGCCATGGAACAGCTTCAGTACATGGAAGAGTTAGACACAATTTCGAACATGAGAAATATCATTTTCATATTGCCATATAAATTAAGAGAAAGATGGCGCTCAAAGGCCTGTGAAATACAACAACGCAATATCAGAGTGAGAATGGCTGACTTGGTATCCTTCATCGAAAAACAGGCGACCATTGTCGCAGATCCAGTTTTTGGTGACATTCAGGAATCTGGCTCCAGCAAGGTCAAGTCCAGACCCCCAACGAAGCCACTTCCTAAAGGTAGTTTTGCTACGCAAGTTGACGTGAAGCCGATTCAGCGAACGTCAGAAGAAACCATGACACGAGACAAACCAAGAGCAAACCAAAACACAGTGCCAGACAAAGCATGTCTCTTCTGCAATGGTAAGCATGAGCTCATGACATGTTCTCAGTTTGATTCAAAGCCACATAGAGAGAAAATAGAATTTGTGATGCAGAATGGAGTCTGCTTTGGATGCCTGGCAAAGGCTGGACACATCAGCAAGGACTGTGCGAAACGTCTCCAGTGCACCATCTGTAAGAAGCAGCATCCAAGTGCCTTGCACATCAAGGCAAAAGAAACGAAGGAAGCCAAAGAGACAACACTGAACAGCATGCAGGTGTCTGTCAAAGCTGATGAACATACTGGGGCCGGTAATGTACAGAAATGCACTTTGTCCATTGTACCTGTTCAAGTGAAATGCACAAAAGGTAGTAAGATCATTAACACCTATGCCTTTCTAGATCCTGGCAGCTCTGCTACTTTTTGCACAGAAAATCTCCTGAACAAGCTTAACATCAGAGGAAAAAGGACCAACATTCTGTTGAAGACAATGAATCAAGAACAATCTGTGATTGCATACATGGCGAATGGAATAGAGGTTAGTGCTTTGAATGAAAACAACTTTATTGCACTGCCTGAGGTGTACACGCAAAAGACTATGCCTGTGGACACCGACAGCATTCCAAAGACAGAAGAGCTATCTAGGTGGCCTTACTTGAGTGAGATCCAGATCCCGAAAATCAAAGCTGAATCCAGCAGATTTAGCATCTCGAGGAATGAGTGCAGACACATTCATCAAATGCAGTAGGTGGACCCACGGACCAGAGTTCCTGTGGAAATCAGAAGATGAGTGGCCACAGAACCCATTAGAAGCCATGCCACTCTCACAGGATGACCTTGAGGTCAAGAGATGCACAGCAGTGTACAGCGCTGTGATCAAGACACAGAACAATCCAACATGGCAGTTGCTTGAATACTTTTCAAGTTGGAATAAGTTAAAAAGAGCTGTTGTGTGGTACTTGAAATTGAGAAACCTTCTGCTTGCTCTTAGTGTGAATAGAAAGATGCATTGGAAAGTGTCTCCACAATCACAGACAAGAAGCCAGAGCAAAATGCTGGACAGCAAGAGAAAAGCCGGCAAGAACGAACCTGGCAGCCAATGTATTTCCCTGGAGGACCTGATGAGGGCGGAGAAAGCAATTATAAGGTTCTGTCAACATCAAAGCTATCCAGAGGAAATGGCAAAGCTGGAAAAGACGAAGTTTGTTGAAAAAGGACTAAGGCGGAACAGCACCATCTACAAGCTGGATCCTGTATTGGAGGATGGAGTCTTGAGAGTAGGAGGAAGACTCAGCAAGGCCGCAATGCCTGAGGAGGCTAAGCGTCCCATAATCCTGCCCAAACACATTCATGTCTCCACACTAATACTTCGACACATACATGAGCAGCTTGGACATGGCGGGAGAAACCATGTTCTCTCACAACTCCGAAAAAGATTTTGGATTGTTAATGCCAACTCCGCGGCTCGCAAAGTCATATCCAAGTGTGTTGTGTGCAGATGTGTCCGAGGAAGGATTGGAGAACAGAAGATGGCAGACCTGCCGAAAGAAAGACTCGAAGCTGACCTTCCACCTTTCAGCAATGTAGGTGTTGATTACTTTGGGCCTTTTGAAACAAAAAGAGGTAGAAGCCTAGTCAAGCGCTATGGTGTCATTTTTACTTGTATGTCAAGTAGAGCAGTACATTTGGAAATGGCACACTCCTTAGACACAGACTCTTGCATTCACGCTCTGAGGCGGTTCATAAGCAGAAGAGGTCAGGTGACATGTATCCGCTCTGACAACGGAACCAACCTCGTAGGAGCTAAAAGAGAATTACAAGATGCCATCTCAAACTGGAACAAAGAAAAGATTCAGAACACAATGCTCCCAGAAAGGTATTCAGTGGACCTTCAATCCACCAGCAGCCTCACATCATGGTGGGGTGTGGGAGAGGATAATCCGTATGGTCAGGCAGACTGTCAACTCCATTGCTCATGAACAACCACTTGATGACGAAGGTTTGCAAACACTTTTCTGTGAGGTGAAAGCATTCTGAACAGTCGCCCTATCAGCACAGTCCATGAAGATGATTCTGATCTTGAGGCACTAACACCTAATCATATTCTTCTTCTCAAGTGCCATCCTGCTTTTCCCCCTGGACTGTTTCAGAAGTCAGACACATACATCAGACGGCGCTGGAAACAAGTTCAGTTTCTTGCCGATCTCTTTTGGAAGAGATGGACGAAGGAATACCTTCCCCTGTTACAAGAAGACAAAATGGACTACAGTCAAGAAAGGATTTCAGGTAGAAGACATTGTGATGGTGGTGGACAGAACAGCCCCTCGTGGGTCCTGGAACCTTGGAAGAATAATAGAAGTCCAACCAGATTCCAGAGGTTTGGTGAGGACAGTGAAAATTATCACGAAGACTGGTGTGTTCGTGAGGCCAGTAACCAAGCTCTGTCTGCTTCTCGAAGGTGCAGAAAAGATGACCAAAGTCACCAGCCAGAGATGAGTAATACCCACTCATGATATGATTGAGTTAATGATTTAAGAATAACAGTAAACTACAATGAATGTAGGCTCCTTTATGATTTTGAATGTTGTAATAGTTGCCCATGCACACTATTAGGGGCCGGTGTGTAGGAGCCATTTAGGAGTATTTGGATTTGTACTGAATTATCCCAAATTAGGAAGTTGTGATTGGTTCTGAGTGTGTGCCCCCTATAGGTCAGACATTGATTGGCGTTGGGATAAGGGTGTGCCAGGCCAAGGAGAGGGAAGAGTTCCGGCGGCCTGCGCATATCATTATTGACCGTGACCGGGACCGGGAGGCGTGAATCGTGACCGTGAACAAGACTTTAATGCTTTAATTTACTTTTGTTGTACGAAATAAATGGAAACAAGTTCATTATATCCACGTCTCATGGACTCTATTTAAATCACGCGTCAAGACACAATCGCCGGGAACTCCAAGAAGTGGTCAAACAAATTGGCAAGATTTAGCCACTACACTAGATGAGGGAGCTGTTGATTAGCTTTCTGAATTAGCTAAAGTAGCAGCTTTAACAGTGAATACCGCTGTGGTGTTTCTGTTAACTGGTACAGCAAGAAAACGTACTTTTTATATAATACGAAATAGTTGTTTTCTGCAAGCTAGTTCACTCGTGTAAAGTAAACCCATGTTTAGTCCTCCGGTTGCCGACTTTGCTGAAGAATGAATGCCTCCACTTGTCGCTAACCTAACTTCGCTAGCTAGTCAAACTTAACAAAGTAGCAGAAGGTCTATGATAGTACACAACATTTGAATCGTGTCCTTCATGGTATACGTTAATGGTGGTTGTGTTGTTTAGTTTGACGCCGTTTTGTCTGTTGTATTGATGTTACTATTTTTTTTTCATTTCCTGCAGTTCTTCTCTCGTCATCCTACCTTCAAACAACTATGTTCTGTCATTCTGTCATTTGCTCAGTGAACTTTTTGTCCCTCTCCTTCCAAAAGTACCTCTCAGTACTCAGAGCTCAGTATCAACACTCACTCGGCCCCTCTCTTCTTTTGTTAATCTCATGAATGTCTCTCTTTCTCTTTTCACCTCAGTTCTTATGATCTTAAAATAACTTCCTCCCTTCCCCTTGCTGTCCAGACCAGGCTAGATTCCTAGTGTGTGTATGTCTTCTGTGTTTATCTCATCCTGTGTGTGTGTCTGTTTGTGTTTATCTCCTCCGATGGTGTGTGTGTGTGTGTTTTGTCTATCTCTTCCGATGGTGTGTGTGTGTGTGTGTTTTGTCTATCTCCTCCGATGGTGTGTGTGTGTGTGTGTGTTTTGTCTATCTCCTTCGATGGTGTGTGTGTGTTTTGTCTATCTCCTCCAATGGTGTGTGTGTGTGTGTGTGTTTTGTCTATCTCCTCCGATGGTGTGTGTGTGTGTGTGTGTTTTGTCTATCTCCTCCGATGGTGTGTGTGTGTGTGTGTGTTTTGTCTATCTCCTCCGATGGTGTGTGTGTGTGTGTGTTTTGTCTATCTCCTCCGATGGTGTGTGTGTGTGTGTGTGTGTTTTGTCTATCTCCTCCGATGGTGTGTGTGTGTGTGTGTTTTGTCTATTTCCTCCCATGGTGTGTGTGTGTGTGTGTGTGTTTTGTCTATCTCCTCAGATGGTGTGTTTGTGTGTGTGTGTTGTGTTTATCTCCTCCGATGGTGTGTGTGTGTGTTTTGTCTATCTCCTCCGATGGTGTGTGTGTGTGTTTTGTCTATCTCCTCCGATGGTGTGTGTGTGTGTGTGTTTTGTCTATCTCCTCCGATGGTGTGTGTGTGTGTGTGTGTTTTGTCTATCTCCTCCGATGGTGCGTGTGTGTGTGTGTGTGTTTTGTACAGAAGTAAAAGTGAGAGAGGGTCGGGGGGTTGTTGGGGGCCACCTTGCATAGCAATATTATTCAAATGTAAATGTAATCAGCAGTTCTGTTGAGTCCTTCCATAAAAGTAAAAAATGATGGACAAGTCTGATTAACAGGTTATTTGTATACAGCAAACGTCGGGAACATACAGTGATTCTACTTGAATTGGTAGAGAGGGAGATAATGAGTTCATCTTTCATAACAGGAAGAATATGTTCTATGACATATTCAGAATAGCTTCACCTCAAGTTTACTTGTCCAGGCAGTTAGGCAAGGGAGTTCCCAAAGCTATTGGCAATGGAATACAGGACATTTCTTAAGAATTAAAGCTGCACATTTGTCCTTTTACTCTGTCCTAAAGAGACTCTGTCACTGCTGCTAGGATGAGTGTCTCTCAGGAGAGAGAGGAGGCTGTAGGTCACACTAACACACTCAGGGTCTAGTAGATTGATAAAAGACTGAGACATACACATGTATATGTTTTCACAAACATCTTTCAATAAAAACTCATATACAAATAAAAACACCTGCAAAATAAACACAACTGCATAGAAGAAAATAAAGAGGGGAAGAAATACCAAATCAGTTTTATCCTCCTTGATTCTATAGAATGTGTCTGTACAATGGAGAGAGATAAGTGTGGAGGAAAGAGTTACATATTCACAACAAGATCAGTTGCTTTGCCTTGATACTAGGAACAAGTCCAACCAGTTCTCTAAAGGGAAGTTATTTTACTAAATATACACTCACACACACACACACAAACACACAAACACACACACACACACACACACACACAAACACACACAAACACACACACACACACACACACAAACACACACACAAACACACACACAAACACACACACGCACACACAAACACACACACACACACACACAAACACACACACACACACACACACACGCACATGCACACAGAATTCTGTTTGTTGCCCAATACATACATTTACTTTTTCAGTCTATTGATTGGTTTTAAACTAACTAAATCCTCTAGTAAATTAACAAAATACATTGGTGGATTATACAGGGCTATAATGTCATTTCAGTTTTTGTACTAATCCTGTATACATTTTTTCTGCTGTACAGGCCTAGTGAGACAACTGGAATGAGTCAAGAGGCTGAGGAGGCTGCAGGTCACAGTAAGACACTCAGACCAGAGTCTTCACTACACAGCGGTGTGACCTTGAAGAATGACCAGGACATGGATGATCCTGTAAACATGAGCAGCACATCAACACAGACCAATGCAGGGTGAGTACAGAAAGCATTTATTGACACACTTACCCATGTACACACACAAAGACACACACACACACACCCACACACACACCCTCCAACACACACACACACAGAGACCAAAACATATTGAGATGAAATGCAGTTATGACTGGCTGCTTCTCTGTCACATCCAATTACTCTTACCCAATAACCTAATCTAACCAATATGACAACTGCTCAAACATAGATTATATAGTTTTAGTTCAGGTGAATTCACAACCCCTAGTAGTCTGCGAGCACCTCAGCCACAACCATTGGCTCTTTTTCAGCAGCCTCACACAGCTCCTTTAAATCTCCTTTTGCTGACCGTCCTTGACAACCAAAATCAAATAGAAGTGTTGTGGTTGATTTAGCTACAAAGCCTCTAACACCCATATCCCTTGGTGTTGTGTGCGCTTGCCAACCTTGCTCCCTCACTTCTGCAACCAGTTCTGCATACTTTAACTTCATCCTTTCAAATGCTTCCTCAATCGCATCTTTAAAGGGAATCTTGAACTCAGTAAAGTAATCAATGTGCGACATGCTTAGATGGTGTCTCCACGCCCACTTGTGCAAGAAAATATGATGAACAGTTTGTGTTCTACTGTTATGCTGTCACAGTTCTTATAACTAATCAGGAAATGTATGACTATGAAGTATAGCCCTCACACACACAAACACACACACACACGCATGCACGCACACACACACACACACACACACCGTTATGAAAGAGGATTGGTAAACTAGACAGTCCCTTAGAGAGAAACTGAACTCCGACCTCTATCAATCTGTGACTCTATCACAGTGCTTGGGAGCAGTCGACGGCACCCACATCGATATTAAGCAGCCATCCTCCAACTCCACGGACTACCTCAACAGGAAGATAGATATAGATATTCTAGATATTCTTTAAATGTACAGGCCGTCTGTGACTACACGATTCATGGATGTCGTGATAAAGTGGCCTGGGAGTGTGCACGACGCAAGGGTTTTTGCCAATTCAAACCTGAACTTGGATTTAAAGACCGGCAAGATTCCTGCTCTCAAAAAGCAGATTGTGGACGACGAGGAGGCCATACCTATTTTTCTTCTTGGTGACCCAGCCTACCCTCTGTTGCCTTACCTAATGAAAGAGTATGCAAGCGGTGGTTCCACACCGCAAGAACAGTACTTTGGGCTATGTTTGTGTAGGGCACGCATGGTCATAGAGTGTGCGTTTGGACGCCTCAAGGCCAGATTTGCTGCACTGCGAAGGCCTATGGACACCAACATGGATGAGCTGCCCTACGTCATTTACGCCTGCTTTGTTCTGCACAATTTCTGTGAGGAGTCTGTGAATGAACAATCTGTGTTGGAAACAATAGATAGTGCCCATAACTTGCAGCCTCCTTCAGAAATCAACAACTATCTCACTGACTGTAATGAGATGGAGGGTAAGAGAGTGAGGAGAGTGCTCACAAAGTACCTTGACCCTTAAGAAAGACTGTTTTCATTGTATGGTTTTTCATTTTGTGCACTCTTGACTTGACTTGAACTGTGTCCACTGAAAATAAACAAATGACTGCAACAGCTGCTAGAACCTTTTTTTTTACTGGATGTACAAATGCAATTGCAGAATAACTGTCCTTAGGACAGAGAAGTGGTAATCAAAGAATCAAGTATCAAAACTTAACACACAAATTAATTAACAATCAAAGTATAATAGCACTAGTTCCAAGACACAAAACCATGTAACCATGCAACAACCATCTCACTGACTGTCACTAGATGGAGGGTGGGAGAATGCTTACAAAGTACCGTGACCCTTAACAAAAACTGTTTTCATTCTGTGCAGTCTTCAACTAAAATAACAAGTGTAAAGTGCAGTGCATGGTCACTCTGCATCCTTTTGAATGCCTCAAGGCCAGATTTGCTGCACTGTGCAGGCCTATGGACCTCAATTTAGATAGATAGATGGATACTTTATTAATCCAGAGGGAAATTTAGGTAATCTAGTATCTTATACTGGATGGATGGTTATTGCATTGTCTGTGAGTGGAGACTGGATGAACAATCGGTGCTGGGAACAACGTGACAACGACTTGCAGCAACTCACAGACAATGCAATAACCATCCAACAATCACAGTCTAATAGCTGTAGCCAAGACACAAAACCATGTCTGATGGCTCTCAACATAGACAAAAGCCCAGAAGCCCAGCCTGATGGCTCTGGCCAGGTGTTATGAATGTGGCCCTATTTGAGATGTGGTATATGCAGACGACAGCAAGGAGACGAGATGAATAATCTGTGCTGGGAACAACACAAGGTGACAACGACTTGCAGCCTCCTTCACAATGCAATAACCATCCAACAATCAGAGTATAATAGCACTAGTTCCAAGACACAAAACCATGTAACCATGCAACAACCATCTCACTGACTGTCACTAGATGGATGGTGGGAGAATGCTTACAAAGTACCGTGACCCTTAACAAAAACTGTTTTCATTCTGTGCAGTCTTCAAAAGTGATCTTTACTCTATTGCTCGTGCCATTTATAACGTGTTGTGTGAAATGCGTGTCCACAGAAAATAAACAAATGGCTGCAACAGCTTCTAGAACTTTTTGGTTTATTCAAAACTGTCTTTAGGACAGAGAAAATCACACACACACAAAGGAATTAACTATATACACACACAATACAAACTCAAAAAAGTGCACACAAAGGAATTAACTATATACACACACAATACAAACTCAAAAAAGTGCACACAAAGGAATTAACTATATACACACACAATACAAACTCAAAAAAGTGCACACAAAGGAATAAACTATATACAGTACAAATGTAAAGTGCAACAAAGTGTATAGTGTATATGTGGTGTCACTCAGCATCCTCCTGCAGCAGTGCTCTGCGATATGAGAAGGACCTCTGGGCGTCATGTGTCGGCGTGTACTGTGGCGGTATGTACTGCGAGTTTACACATTGTGGCCTCGGTGTGTGCCGGACGGCCGGTGTTCTGGACTGCGGTGTGGTCAGTGTTAATGGTGTTGGGTGTCCATGAAACTGATACCCAGCGCTGCTGCTCTGGGGGTGTGCAAAGTTACTGGAGGGCTGTAGATACAACTCCCTCATTAGAGCGAAGCCATCTTTAATGGTGCTGGTTAGCTCAGCCATACTGTCGTTCATACGATCCAAGCAGCCTTTGTTGTCCCTTCTGCTCTCCTCCATTGAGGCCAACATTCGTCTCTTCATCTCCCGGTCCTCCTGCTCACCGGAAACCTTCCTCTTCAGCCTGTCCCCTCTGTGGCTGTTCAACTTGGCCTTGGATAAAGCATAATAAATCACATTATTACGCAAACGTTTAAGTCCAAAGCTATGTTATAAATTGTGTACGAAAGCACCTACACAAAACAAGCATCGGATTCAAAACCGTGTGCACAACAAACGGTAAGCGACAAAGCTTTAAATCATGAGCCTACCTGGAGCAAATCTCTGCGTTGCTTAACCACCACCGCGGGCGGAATCTCTGAAGGTTCAGCCTCAGACTCGATGACCTCTTCTGAAGCTGGAGGAGCTGGAGGAGAGTCTTCCAGGTCCGGGCTTTCCGACAGGTCATTTGTCTCGACGCCGTTGTCTATACAGCGCGTAGCAGGCGAGCCACCCCACAGTTGCTCGCATAGTTCAAAAAATAAAAGAACTACGCGCCCATTTCCACTTCGACGCCCTGCGTCAACAGCCCTCCTGTAGTTCCTCTTCACATTTTTCAGCTTGGAGGTGACCTGCCCTTTACCAATAACGTCTTTGTGCGGGAACTCTTTCTCGTTTGAGCCCCTGGGGTATTGCTCCTCGAACAACCTGGCTATATCGTCATACTTTGCTCTACAGGTCTCCCAGTCAATTCCTTCCTGCAACTTGTTGCACTTATAGTCAAGGCTGACTTGCAACAAAAGTCCCACCTCTTCGTCGCTCCAAAACAGCGGACTCTTCGCGTTTTCCATTCTTATTCTATTCTTGTTTTTTGTTGTTATGTTTGTGTTCGTCATCGTCTTCTTCTTCTGTTGTGTCTTCGTTGTGTTCGTCGTCGTCGTCTTCTTCTTCTTCTTCTGTGGAGTTTGAGTTTGTATACGGCGCGCATGGCTTATACGCATGCTCCTGTCTTCTCCTTCCGTTTTCTTCAGTTGTCTGTAGCACCTTAAAGCGCCACCAACAGGCGTGGGGGATGTACTACAGCGGAGTGAATCGGATTCACTGGGTTCATGTGCACGCGATGTAAAAAGTGGGTAGGTGTGAAATAGTTGTGAAAACTGAACCCGGCTTCAGGCAAACTAGAGTCCGTCTGCATGGGGTCTTAGTTTTCCTCAGTCTCGGGCATAGAGTCTTTGATCATTGCTGGAGTTCTGACACCCCTGTGTTCTCTGTGAACAAATGGGGTCCCAGACCCGGTAATAATTAGCATTAAGAGATAGGATGTATTGGGTGAAAGCCCAACAACCCCACTTGCTTGCAACCAGGATATAAACTGGTGGTTTCCAAAAGGTAGACAGAAAGAGAACTAGGTGAATCCTTCTGGTGAAATCTAAGTCTCTCCTCCTCTGGTGTACATCATTGCAAGAATAAACCTGGATTTTGGTTGTTCATACTTCAGACTGAGTCTCCAATATTTGAGATAAAATGAAGTCCTATCAGTGCATATATCGTTATGTTACATTAAGTGTGAACACATTCAATCATTCCACAGAGAAATTACCGTAATTTTCGGACTATAAGCCGCTACTTTTTTCCCACGCTTTGAACCTCGCGGCTCAAACAATGACGCGGCTAATTTATGGATTATGATACCTGTGACTATATACGGTGGCTTTGTGTTTACGGTGGCTTTGTGGAGCTAGGATGCTAGCATGGATGCAGCCGCATGGATGCTTAGCTCCACGCGATTTCTCAGTATCTCTCGATAACTTAACTAATGTCAAAATAACCACAGTCTACCGGCGTAGACAGAACACAACTCAAAACACTTTAGAAAATAATAATTTTTTTTACAACAATACAAATCCATTCTTTTCAAGTTCTTTAGCTCACTGGTTTCAAACTAGGGTCTTTGTCAGGGAAAAGACCCTAAACAGTTAGTTAGCAGATTAAAGACACCCAGCATGTAAGTGAACTGGACTGTTTACGAACAGGGCCCCGACGGAGAGCAGACACCTTAACCAGGGTCTGTCTGTCGTCCTCTCCGAAAACAAGTCCCTTTATTCAAACACAATGTTTACACAGTATGACAGTCAGGATGCTGGGATACACTTAGGATAAGTGCAGCTCGGCTGAATTTTACTTCTGCCTAGCAACAAGTCATTTTACAACCCGCTTTCTCCTTATGTCAGAAAAAGATCACGTGAGGCATCTGGTTTCACATTCTTTGTTCACTAAGTGTTTTCCAAAATCCGACCTACACACACTTTACAGACAGCATTTTGGAACAAGCCTTTTAGTTGAAACATTCATGATAAAATATACTAATACTTTCTTTAACATTTCCCTCCTGTTTATCATGAAGATAACACTAGTATAGACATCAACCTATACATCTCCTTCGGTTTTCTGCATAGACATTGTTATGTATGCTCAAAATACTACAGACATCATTACACTAAAGCATTATCATCCTGATGGGTCAAGAGGGTATCAAATTCCTGAGACAGCAGTACACTCTGTACAGAAGTACGTATAAGACTAGAAATGAGAACTTTGACACATGTAGAAATACACATCATAAAAATACAAAAGAGTATGAAAATTGCTACAATGGGGAGCAGACTTTTAAACAAAATTTGCCACCATGTACCAGAGGTAAGCCAAGCAAACGGATTCCACCCAGGAACATTAACCACTTTATCTTGTGTTAAAGCATCACTAACAGCCTTCATTTGCTGTAAGGCTTCAGCCACAGAGACACTATGAATATCATCCAGTATCCAAGTGGTATCATTCAGCATAACACAAACCCCTCCACTAGCAGCAGTGAGTAAATCTAACACTAATCTATTTTGCAGCACCATCAGCCGAATCTGCGAGACCTCATCATTAAGGCCGTCCAGGCTGACTAAGGTGGCATTAACAAACAATCCTAACCTATAATTAAGTGTTTCCATTCTTAACATGACTTTTCCTACTCCTAGAGCCGGAAGCAGAGACAAAATAACCTTGGAGCTCGTGGTCCAAATCTTTTGGTCATCAGGCACGTCAGTCCCCCACACGCTGTCATGCTTCTCAACAGCGAATCTCTTCTTACGAGACAACTCTGGCTGCGAGATAGCACTAACAACATAAGTATGGTCCGTATGGCATACGCCACCCTAGTGTGGAGGGAGGTGACTGTACAATTTACTACCACACACCCACAATACCTCTCTCAACGTAGGAGTACCCCTGCCAGAGGGGCAATACCCTGAATTCCATTCCCAACATAAGGAAGGGTGTCCCCATGGACAGGGTACATCGTTGACTGAGGGAGCGATGTTTGAGGTCACTATAGTAGCAGGGATGACAGTTTCGCTACACTGTTTCCGTCTCAGAGAGCCTACTCTAGTTGGTCCATTATTAGAAAAACATATTGGGAATATGGAATGGACTGTCACATAAGGTGTGGCATTTTTTAGTTCTCCTAGGGGGTGGGTATTGTTACATGCATCATGTACCAGGGTACCGTTTGTATCATAAGATGGCTTACTGTAGCCCCAGCTGTCTAGGGCACACTTCTCTCCAACACAGATCGAGGCTTGGAATGAGAGTGGTCTTGCTTCAAGTCTAGGGTGAGAGGAGGATGTTGGCATTAAGGTACATACATAGCAATTAGTCTTATTACGTCTGCTCGCTTGCATGGATGCATATCTATACCATGAATTAGTAGAATACAGGTGAGTAATATTCCCCCGGACCTCATGTTCCCTATATGAAATCCACCTCTTCTGGATTCTCTCAATTACACTTGTGGAGACCCAGTATTACTCCTGAAGTAACCACTAATAGCAGCAGCTTAGACATTGTTATAACGGAGTTATATAATGTATACAGAAAAACAAGAAAAACAAATGAACACGAAAAACAAAAAACAAGAAAAACAAATAACAAGAAAAACAAATAAACACAGATACACCCCTACTATGTTGAGCAGAATCTCTAACCCCCAGGGTGCTCCCGGGAGGTCAGGTGACATTCAGACGACCAAGATTTATACACTCAGCCCCCTCAGGGAGCCACAAAACGCTACTCAACGCTAGTGGTGGATCCTGGTAATGCTCTGAGTTTGCAGTGTGACAGGTGAATCCAGGTGGAGTGTTCAGCGATCTTGACGGCTGTTGGGGTGACGTAGCACTTGGTATGGTCCCTCCCACCTGTCGTCAGACCAGCTCTTTCTTTTGATGACTTTGATGAACACCCAGTTTCCCACCTTCACCTGGCCTTCTACCTGTGGGGACACAGAAGAAACTGGAACAGTATTGGGTTCTTTACATTCCCTAGTCTGTAAGGTTCTTTTCATATAATCTGCTAGTGTAGGAATGTCATCTGGGTTGGCTCTTACAGTCGGGGTGAGATCTGGTATTCTGTATGGTCTGCCATATAGTATTTCAAAGGGTGACAACGGTTGACCTTGAGCAGGGGTAATGTGCATGCTTAGAGTCACTAAGTCTAAACACTCAGGCCATTGTCTACTTGTTTCTGCCATAGCCTTTCGAAGTTTAGCCTTAATAGTTCCATTTGTTCTTTCCACAAGCCCAGCACTCTTTTCAAGTCAATTTTTAATTGTTGCCCCACTCTGTCCAGCACGTCATTCACAAAATGTGAGCCATTGTCTGACCTTATAATTTGTGGTACACCAAAAGTTGGTATTATTCTCTTGCACAGTGCTTTTGCTACTGTGAGGGAATCTGGGGTTGAGCTGGGAAATACCTCTATCCATTTGGAAAACGCATCAATTATAACCAAACAATATTCCAGCCCTTTGGCTCTGCTAAATTGGATATAATCCATGTGTATTACCTGGAAAGGATAATCAGGCTTGGGGAACACGCCCCTCTTTGGCCTGAGGTTTCCTTGTGAGTTATGCCGAATGCATATTTCACATTGCTGACAAATTTTTTTTTAATAGGTTATGAATCCATACGTTGTATAGTATTTATGTACTAGACCACACATTCCCCGCGTTGAGGCATGGGTCATCCCATGGCTCATTATTGCTGCCCCTTTATATAGAGCCCGAGGCAGGATGGGTTTTCCATCTGGACTTACATATACCTCATCTTTCAGTGTCGCCCTGTGTTTTATCCAAATTTCCTTTCCACTTTTGGGTGCTTGTTGATGCATGTTAATTAAAACGTCATCCTCTGTTTCTTGTGTCAAATACAGACCAGCTGCCTGTTTGGCTGCTCTATCTGCTAGGTCATTTCCTTTTGAAATGTCATCTGTCCCTTTGGTGTGTGCTTCGCATTTACATATTGCTAGGCAATTGTATCGCTTCAAGCAGATCTTGTAGCAACATTTTGTGTTTAACTTCCTTTCCTGTAGAGGTTTTGTAACCTCTCCTTTTCCAGTGCATACAAAAAATATGTGAAGCAGCAAAAGCATATTGGCTATCAGAGTATACAGTCATTTCCTGACCTTTGTATAGCTGACACGCCCTTGTTAATGCAATTATTTCTGCTGCTTGTGCAGATAGGTTAGAAGGTAATTTCTTTGCTTCAATTATTTCAGTGAGGCTAGTGACTGCATATGCTACTAAATTCCTTCCCCTCTCGTCCTTTCCTGCAGCGTACCAAGTGCGTAGAAGCAGCCATCGCTCCGTTACGTCTACACGGCTTACGCGTATACAATTGTTTGGGCGACTGGTTAGCAGTGGTGGAATGTAACGAAGTATTTTTACTTCGTTACTTTACTTAAGTAAATTTTTACGTATCTGTACTTTACTTAAGTAAAAATAATAGTGCATACTTTTTACTTTTACTCCATTACATTTTTGAGCTATTATCTATACTTTTACTCCGCTACATTTCTACAATATGTGCTGTTACTCGTTACATTTTATGAACATTCGCCAAGTTTCGCCAAAATGTTGCCTACACAAAACTATGGATTTGCGTTGCTGTTTTGGAAGTTTAAACCAATCAGGTGGCTCTATCAACTCCAATGATATCAGAGTGCACGTTTGGCAGCAGCACTAGCGGTAGCTTTGCCTGTTATAGTTGAACATTCAGCCTGACTACTGCCTATTCAACATGGATCCAGAGTCGGCCTGAACTGAGCCCTCTGATATGAGCCACCCTTGGCCCTATTTAAAAGATATGTTCGAGTTCAAAGGCCCCAAGAATGACTCCTGGAGGTTTCAATGCGTTTCCTGTCTCCCTCAAAAAAAGGAGTTGCTAGCCTTCAATAATTCGCCCTCAAATTTAAAGTAGCATATCGAGGTAAGCAGAGTGATTGCTATGCTAAGTTAATGTCCCTGACTTTTGAATATTGATATATGTATTTAATTTGTTTACTGACATGATATTATAATGTTATCTAGCGAAATGCATGTTGACATACAGCAATAGCATCAAAAAATCATTATTGGACCTTCATTATATATTTAACGTAGTGGTAAGATAAAGCTGGTAGGTTAGCTATGTCAAGCTAGCGTGCCTTGTTCTGTCCAGTTTTACAATTACATTTGTTTTTCATGTTCCATGTTTCCCTTTTTTACACATTTACAATTAAATAAAAGATTTAAAGATATCACATGGTGTCTTTATTGGTTTGGCTTAATGGTATTAACTTTGCAAATAATCCCTGGTAGATAACTTGTCATCCGCAGAATTGTAAGATATAGTGTGGACAGTATTACAGATGGTAGGCACAATAAGTACACCAACCTTTCCAATTAACAAATGTTGTTGCTTATAATTATTACTAGTAGTGACATCTGTAGAGGCATTTATTACCAGTAGCTATTTCTTTATCAAAATGGCACAGCCTAGACATTGAGAGACAACCCATTGCGTGAGTACTTTTACTTTTAATACTTAAAGTAAATGTAAAAGTAAGTACTTTTTACTTTTACTTAAGTAGGATTGTTGATGTAGTACTTTTACTTTTACTTTTACTTTTATCTTCCTGGGTACTTGTACTTTTACTCAAGTACTAAACTTCAGTACTTCCTCCACCACTGCTGGTTAGTTGCTTCTCATTCAGAGGCTGCAGCGGTGCAGGACGGCCATCTAGTGGTGGCGCACCTGTATCGATTGGGCTTTGTGATAAACAGAGAAAAAACGCATTTTTCAGGCATGATTCTAGACTCCTCCTCCATGGAGGTCAGGCTGTCTCAAGAACGAATAAATGCCATCAAAACATGCATGCGCCAGTTCCGACTGGGACAGTCAGTCTCGTCGCTGTGCTGCCAACGCCTGTTAGGAATGATGGCGTCAGCCGTCATAGCGCTCCCGTTGGGGATGCTGCGTATGCGGCCATTCCAAATATGGTACCTGTCTATGAGGCTCAACGCAGTCACAGACAGGCATCGCAGAGTAGTGGTGTCCTCCAGATGCAGAAAAACCCCTGGCGATCTGTAGAACCCCCTGGTTTCTTGCCACGTCGGGCACGATGGGCTCGCCTGCTCCTGTGGGCAGCGAGGCACATCCTTCCCTCAGGGCAGTTCATATACCAGGTCACCTCAACTACGGTGCGGACCTGTTATCGAGGGGCGATCCTTGAGCAGCAGACTGGTGTCTTCACCCACAAGTGATAGACCAGATCTAGGTGCGCTTTTTCAGGGCGCAGGTGGACCTGTTCGCAAACAGGCAGAACACCTGCTGCCCGCTCTGGTTCTCGCTAAGGGGTGACGATCCCCCACTAGGCATAGACGCGCTGGGCCACCAGTGGCCAGCTCTACGCCTATATGCTTTCCCCCCGATCCCGCTCCTCCAGCAGGTGCTGTGCAGGATAGCGGACGAGTGCAGGGAATTGATATTGATAGCCCCCCACTGGCCCAATCAGCTGTGGGCAGTGTGGCATCCCCATCCAGAGTGGTGGCGTCTCAGAGCCTGGCACCTGAGAGGGCATGCTCATAGCATCAGGCTTGTCAGATACGGTGGTGGCTACAATACAGAGCGCCCAAGCTGTATCGACACGGGCTCTGTATACGCTGAAGTGGCGCAGTTTTGAGCGGTGGTGTGCTGCACGTCAGCACGACCCAATTAACTGCGCGCTGGGCGTTATTCTAGAAGTGTGTTCATCGGTGTCTACAGGTTTGTTGCACATGAAACACTCCAGGGTGGTTTCCTACAGGCGCAGGATCGCGATCCTTGCCGGCTATGATAAAGGTTGCCCTGTTAATATGTTCACCGCCAGCGGCCGTATGAACCTCTATGAGGGCAAAGGCTTCAATAAAGCTGGTGTGTGTAATTGGCTGCCACTGTATTATCACGCGGGAATGTATAGGGTCCCATACTGTTATATCGCATTGAACTGCGATAAGGAACGTCTCGGTTACTTTAAGCAGGAACCAGATATAACAAAGTTGGCGTGTACAGTGTTACCTTGGATTGATTGTCTTGCTCAGTTTCTTTCCGAGGCAGATCTGAGGGCGCGTAATAAGATAAGGACTCCTGAGGGGCGGGCTCAGGAGCGCGCGCTGACAGATCTCGCGGCCTTTCAGGCGTGAATAGATAAATGCTTCGTTTTGTACCCCATGACTGACGTCATGTACCATACTGTTATATCTGGTTCCTGCTTAAGGAACCGAGGTTACGTAAGTAACCGAGACGTTTCAGCACTTGTTGTGTTTCTTCCTCACATATGTGTGGTGTGCCATCGATAGGCAGTGGCAGCAGAGTGGATGGATTCAGTGTATTACAACTTTCCAATGTTATGTGTGGTTGTGACAGAAGACATGCACGATAAGTGTCGAGCAGGGGAGAGAAATGTCATGTTTTTTTGCAAGAGCAGAATTGAAACTGCATGGGGTACTTTAACGACGAGTTCATGAAACAGCACAATTTCTGCTGACGCGTGAACGGCCGATGCAGCCGCGAGGACTGCTTGTACACATGATGGTGTAGCGCGAGCTACCGCGTCGAGCTGGGTTGAATAAAATGCGATCGGTCTCATTTTGCTTCCCCATACTTGAAGCAAAACAGACGTCATGAATCCATGTCTGGAGTCAACCATGAGAACGAAAGGTTTCGCATAATTTGGGAGAGCCAGTACTGTCGAGCTGGCTATTTTTTCTTTTGTCGCTTGAAAAGATTCTGAACCCTCTTTAGTCCACATAACCTTATCGTGGGGCGCCATCGGTTCAGAGAAAATCATATCATGCAAAGGTCTTACTAATTCTGCATAATTGGGTACCCACTGACGACAGTAATTACACAGTCCTAAAAAGGACATCATTTGTTTCTTAGTCACGGGTTTAGGAGCTTCCATTATAGCTTTCTTTCTTTCCGTATTCACTGTGCGCCCGCTACCTGACAATGTGTGTCCAAGATATCTCACTTCTGTTTTCCACAGCTGCAACTTGTTTTTGCTAACTTTATTCCCTGATTTTTCCAAATAATGTAACAGAGATAACGTGTCTGTTTTGCACTGTGTTTGTGTTTTAGAAGCGAGCAAAATGTCGTCCACATAAGTAAGAATTTGGCTACTTTGTGGTGCCTGAAAATCAGCCAAACAATTCTGTATGGCATCCGCGAAAATAGTGGGTGATTCGCACCCTTGAGTTAATCTGTTGAACGTGTATCTTTTGCCCTTGAAAGTAAACGCGAACCAGAACTGACTTGCTTCGTCTACTGGAATTGACCAAAACGCATTACTTAAGTCTACTACGGTAAAATACTTTGCTTCAGGGTCCAATTGGTTTAACAGTGTGTGTGGGTCCGGCACATTTGGGGCTCGAGCTAATACTGCGCTGTTTACAGCTCTAAGGTCCTGGACCATTCGCCATCCTGTAGATGGCGCTGTTTTCTTTACTGGGAATATGGGTGATTGCATGGTGAATCAGCGCATTCCCGAATAATTTTGGCTTTTAATAATTCTTTTATGACTGGCTCGATGCCTGCCTGGGCGTCTGGTTTCAGAGGATATTGTTTTACACGAGGATAGTACGCGGTTCTTCCTTTAATTTTTACTGGCGCTGCGCCTGCCATTATGCCGACGTCAGTAGGGTGGTTAGACCATAGTTTGTCAGGGATATCGCCTAGCGCCGCCTCTTCTTCCGCAGTTAAGAGTATGTCTCATTTGGTCTCATTCGGATCAACCATTCTCGTCTCTGGTGTCGTTATTACCACGAAATTTAACATTTTCTTCCACCAGCCTGTACCAGGACTATGTTGACTATAACCCATGTCTTTCCAATCTCGCGCTCTGTTTAGTTCCCACATGTGTCTTTTGTTATCTTGCCATTCCTCGTCGGAGGCTTTAGACAAAGATATATGTGGTGTGCCTGAGCACACCAGTTTTTCAGCCTGTGGCCCAAGTAGTACTGTGCACAGACAGGTATTTTCTTTCCAACAGAGTGACGTGACTACCACTTTCTGCGGGCCAAGCTTATGTATTAATTCGTCATATGGAGGGTCTGGACCAGGTCGTCCGTCATTTGAATAATGTAACGTGACATGTATGTCATTTCTAGGTTGAAAATCCGATTCAGGCGAGACTACTTTTTGCGCTTCTTGTAGTAATGCACTCGCTGTGTTTCCCGGAGACGTATCCGGAACATGCAAAGTCCAATAATAAAAAGGAATGCCCTGTCCCTTCATCACTAGGATGTCTGCACTAACACATCTCCTGGCCTCCATACCTCCCTGCTTCGTGGGGTATATGGCTGAACCTAGTTTAGTCATTACATCACGTCCTAATAGATTAAATGGACACGAAGGTGAAACTATGACCTGTGCTTTTACAGCCTCTCCTGTTTTCGGGTTTCGTATCCAAATAGGTCTAGTAAGTGATTGCCTTTGAGTATGTCCGTTTGCGGAGCGCACTAGGACAAAATCACCTGATTCGTCAAAGTTTATTCCATTCATTATAGCAGTTCTACACGCCCCTGAGTCACAGAGAAAGTTTACTGGCCTTCCATCCACCAACAACGTAATTTCGGGTTATTCCACTAGTAGACAAGCAGATGTCTGCCAAATCTAAAAATTCATCACATGTGCTTTCATCTCCTTCATCTACTTTTTTCTTATTGCTGGATTCTGTGGCTAGTCAGGAATCTTCCCTATTAGGACAGTCTCTACTCCAGTGTCCTCTTTCTCCACAAGAATAACACTTATCCTCACCTTCTTCTTCCTCTTCTTTTTCTTCTCTGTATCTAGGTGCATATCCACCTCTTCCCCTACTTTGTCTTTTCCCTCTGCCTCTTGGCACTTGGCCGCCGCCTCTTCTTTGTCCGCGTCCACGGCCTCTATTATTACCTCTTCTACCCCTCTGTCCACTTCCCATTGCCGTCTGTACTGCCTGAACAAAAACTTCAGCTGTCTTCTGTTCTTCACGTATCTTTTTCTTTGCTTGTGTCAATTTCTCTGCATGTCTTGCCTGAGTCATGAAAGCTGGAAGGGTAGATGTAGGTAATTCCACAAAGTTCCTATTCAGCCATTCTCTAACCTCAGCTCTAAATCCATTTAATAGTGCTTGTTTTAAATGTGGATCAAATATCAAACGTTCTGCTGCAGTAGTGTCCCTTAACCCGCTGTGGTTTCTGAAGGCATGTCCAAACCTTTCTCTGAACTCATAGACAGTTTCACCGTCTTTTTGCTTTATTTCTCCTAATTTAGTATAATTTGTCTGAGCTCTAAATGTGTCACGAATTCTTACTTGTAACGCAGCAACCCGACCACCCAGATCTGCGTGGCCGGCTGCGAGAGGTATCCCTCCTGCATCGCTTACTTCGTATCCAATTTTAACACGCGCCCAGTCTGTTTTCATTTTTGAACGATAAATCCATTCCACTTCTCTGCCATCTAATTTATACATATCTCGTAGTGCCTCCATGCCCTCGAGGAACTCCTCTAATCTTTCTTTGTGTTCTGGGACACTTTTTATTGCATTATAGACTTCTTTTTGGCTCCAGGGACGATATACTAACATAGTTCTTTGATTGTTCGCTCCTACCCCGTCGGCAGGATTGAAAGCAGGATTGGGTAGCTCAATTAACGGGAATTGATTTGTCTCTGACTCTATGGGTGTTTCTGACTGAACATATACATCTCCCGCGTCCATACAGTAGTCATGATATCTAGTGGGAGTACGACGCTCGCGCTTTGGATGATCATAAGGCGGGGGTTCGCTACGGAGTCTGTGGCAGAGTCGGATAAAGTCCACCACTTACACCTGCAACTGCACCGAACCGGTTTGTGCTAACTCGTAGTTTTTGAGTTACTGGAGATGATGGTGGTGGGGATGGCGGAGTTTGTGACGGTAGTGGTATTTGAACGGCAGCTTGTTGCTGTTGTTGTGGTGGTGCGGGTGGCTGTCCGAATCTAGACTTACTGATTACTACAGTATCGTCTTCTTTCGATAGGGCAGAAATGCCCTCTTCGTCATCTAATAACATCGAGTCTCTCTCTCGCCTCTGCCAACCAGACGCCAGCACATGCGAGTTCGTCTTTATGATGCGTCTTTAACGTTTTCTTTCTCCTATGGTGATTATTTATATCTTTGCATAATTTCTCGCAATCTTCTACAACTAGTTTCCCACTGAAACTATATTTTTCTATCCAGCGATCTACGTGTTTTGTATGGCTATCAGTATGTTTTTTCTCTATGAATTTCTTTTCGCCAATACAACCTTGTGGTTTAGTTGCCGCATTACCCATGTTGACCTTTTTTTGGATTAAAACAGAATACCTCAAACGGGTCAAATGAAGACACCGGAAAGCAAGCTTCTAGACCAAAAAATTTGGCCCGCCTTTCCCTGGGTGTTTGTACTCACAGAGTCTCCACCTGTTTTTAGACTGTTAATCACTTGCGCCAGTCACACTCACATTCATTCACATACTAGCGCTTTTAAGAGACCTCGAATCTCTTTTTTTTTATAGTCCGTTCGTTCAGTAACCTAGGCTACTTACTTCATACTATGCTGTGTGTCCAATCTTGCTTCAGATTCCGTCAGACCAGCCTCCCGGAGGCAGACCCCTTTCTGCCGGCCCACGTAGAATTCACTAAATGGGACTTTCTGCCGATGACTCTCTCGGCAGGACGTGCACTTGTCTTCGGCTTCCTGAAGTCTGCTCCCAGGCGGTCGGTCGTCTTGGGTTCCGGCTCGAAAGGACCAATAAATGTCAGGGAAAAGACCCTAAACAGTTAGTTAGCAGATTAAAGACACCCAGCATGTAAGTGAACTGGACTGTTTACGAACAGGGCCCCGACGGAGAGCAGACACCTTAACCAGGGTCTGTCTGTCGTCCTCTCCGAAAACAAGTCCCTTTATTCAAACACAATGTTTACACAGTATGACAGTCAGGATGCTGGGATACACTTAGGATAAGTGCAGCTCGGCTGAATTTTACTTCTGCCTAGCAACGAGTCATTTTACAACCCGCTTTCTCCTTATGTAAGAAAAACATCACGTGAGGCATCTGGTTTCACATTCTTTGTTCACTAAGTGTTTTCCAAAATCCGACCTACACACACTTTACAGACAACATTTTGGAACAAGCCTTTTAGTTGAAACATTCATGATAAAATATACTAATACTTTCTTTAACAGTCTTTCTTCTATCTCGCTGTCTTCAATCTAACGTTCTAGCTTCTGATTGACTCTTGCAACTGTGCTCTCTTAAAGCAACAGTGCACTTATCGTAACTGGCAAAACTAATAATATGCATCACTATTGTATTACTTTTGATATTAATTTTAGCCTGTGTAAAGTTAATTTGTTTCAATGTACCGGTAGGCACCTGCGGCTTATAAACATGTGCGGCTTATTTATGTTAAAAATAATTATTTTTTTTAAATTCAGTGGGTGAGGCTTATATTCAGGTGCGCTCAATATTCCGGAAATTACGGTAGTCTGTTTGGCAAACAAGGAATTTGGTAGTCTGTCAACTTCAGCAGTGAACCATCAGGTCTAAAGTGAGCAGTTTTTATTTAAGTTATTTAGACATTTCAGTGTTTTCACATGCAATTCTACACATACCCACACACACACACACACACACACACACACACACACACACACACACACACACACACACACACACACACACAGAGACACACACACACACACACACACAAACACACACACAAACACACACAAACTGTCATCAAAGACGATTGGTAAGATAACTTCGGCATAACTTCAGCAGTGAACCATCAGGTCTAAAGTGAGTCGTTTTTATTGAAGTTATTCAGACATTTCAGTGTTTTCACATGCAATTCTACACACACACACTCACACAGACACACATACACATGCACACAAACACACATATACACACACACACACGCACACATACACACACACACACATACACACACACACACACACAACAAAGCAAATGTATAATCTAAATTCCATAATGGTAAACATTTGTAAGTGTGTCTTTTATAGAGAGGTTGTTTGTTTGTGTGTGTGTATGTGTGTGTGTTTGTGTGTTTGTGTGTGTGTTTTTATATATATGTGTGTGTGTGTGTGTGTGTGTGTGTGTGTGTGTGTGTGTGTGTGTTTGTGTGTGTATGTGTGTGTGAGTGAGAGAGATAGAGAGAGACATTAATCCTGCATGGTGCAGCTGTTTTTATGTAACATTATGTCTGAACGCATTGATTTACTCTACAGATATAAGTCTATGTTGATTGGTTTCTTGTGTGTCCTTGTGTTTGTAGACAACACACACACAGACCTCCATCTCCAGTGACCAGGGGTGTGTCCATGAAGTGTGACCGGTCCATGGAAAAGCCACCCCGTTTCAGCAGTGAACCAGTTCCATCAGGTCTAAAGTGAGTTTTTATATAAGTTATTCAGACATAGATAGATAGATAGATGGATGGATACTTTATTAATCCCGAGGGAAATTTAGGTCATCCATAGTAGCTTATACACTTACTCACAGACATACATACATGAATCACATACACACGAACATGTTCACAGGGAGTGGGGTGTTTACAGATACAGGAATGGATCTGACCCTATGGTACATTGTGCAAAGATTGGTGAAGTGTTAATGTCCACGAGGAAAGTGTTCTTGTGTTGCAAGTGAGGATAGTGCAAAAGATAGTGTTCATGTGCTTGTTTGGATAGTGCAACGTTCTTGTGCTTGTGTGTGTGTGTGTGTAGATAGTGCAAAGAGATATAAGTTGTTCAGTCTTTGCAAGGGGCTAGTATAGCCAGTAGAGAGATAGATGGACAGTGGGATGGTAAGTGAAGAGATGAGAAGAGAAGGGCAGACTGAGGTAGACTCATGCAAAGAAGAGACATGTTGAAAAAGACTTGGGAACATCAATGCACACCTTCACTGGTGTTCCTTGATGAATACAACCATTTATGAGTCTTTCTAGAAGTGGTAGGATTCGCCAAAGGCAACTTGAAGTGTCTAACTATATTCACAGAGTCAGCTGATTGCTACTCATGTCTTGTTTTCCCAGCTCATCTTACAATTCCAAATCAGAAAAAGTTGGGAAGGCATGTCAAATAAAAATTAAAACTGAAAACAGTGATTTGTAAATTCTTTTTGATCTGTATTACATGGAAAACAATACAACAGCACATTATTTTATGTTTTACCTCATGAATTGTATTGTTTATTCAAAATGTTTACAAATTCAATTTTGATTCTTGCAACATATTTAAAAAAATGTTGGGACAGTAAAGCATTTATCACTTTGTAATGTTGCCATTCCTTTTCACAACACTTAAAAGACATTTAGGGACTGCACACACCAAGTGGGGAAGCGTTTCAGGTGTAACTTTGTCCCATTCTTATGGCGTCAGTTTAGTGCCAAAACTCACACATGCAAGGAAACGTCTATTCGAGTGAATTTCAGGTTTTCGCAAGCGTGAATTTCTTCTGCGCACTCAATTTTAGCAGCCGCGAGAGGAAATGCCAGTAGGTAACATATCTAGCTACTAGCTAGCTTTAGATTCCTGCGCTAGCAAGAAGCCTTTGCTTGCTAACTGTTGAAGCTAGCTCTTACTGCTGAGTTTTCAAAGTTGACTTCAATGTTTTAATGTAATTTATTCCATGGTCCGGGTGTTTTCACTGCTTTTAACACTGCTAGCTACAACAGGTAGCAGGCAAAGGCTTCTTGCTAGCGCAGGAATCTTCTGAGGCAGTCAGCGGAGGTCTAGAATCTTAGATCAGTATCTAGTAGACTAGCTAGCAGCTAAACAATACAATTGCAGAAGAAATTTAGAAGAAATTCACGCTTGCGAAAACCTGAAATTCACTCGAATAGACGTTTCCTCGCATGTGTGAGTTTTGGCACTAAACTGACGCCATACATTCTTCCTGCAAACTATTCTTAAAGTGTGCAACGGTACGGGGTCCTCGTTGCTTTTTGAAATGCGCCACACATTCTCTATTGGGGACAAGTCAGGACTGCAGGCAGGCCAGTCCAGCACCCACACACCTTTCTTCCTCAGCCATCTCTTTTGCATTGTCTTGTTGAAATGGGCTTCCCTGGAAAGGATGTCATCTTGAAGGCAGCATATATTACTCCGAAATCCTATGTACTTCTATGTACTTTTCGGCATTAATGGTGCCATCACAGAAGTGTACGTTACCTTTGCCAAGGGTACTGACGTAACCCCATAGCATGACAGACCCTGGCTTTTGGACTTGACTCTGGATGGTCCTTTTCTTCTTTGGTCCGGAGCACACAGCGTCCATTTCTTTAATAAAAGACCTGAAATACGGATTTGACGGACCACAATACACGTATCCACTGTATGATGGTCTATCCCAGATGCCTCGGAGCCCAGAGAAGTTGACGGTGCTTCTGGACATAAGGCTTCCTTTTGGCACAGTAAAGTTTGAACAGGCATTTGTGGATGTAACTACGTATTGTAGTGCTTGACAAAGGTTTGCCAAAATAATCCTGAGCCCATGTGGTTATATCGCTTATAGATGAATGACGGTTCTTGATGAAGTGCCATCTGAGGGATCGGAGATCACGGTTACTCAGCTTATGCTTGCGCCCCTGCCCTTTATGCACTGAAATTTCTCCAGATTCCTTGAATCTTTGAACTGTTATGCACCGTGGAGGGTGAAATATACAAATGCTTTACCATCTTTCTTTGATAAACATTGTTCACGGCCAATCTTTGCCAATCTTTGCTCCTAAAGGACTAGGCCTTTCCGCTATGCTGATTTTGTACCAAATCATGATTAAAATGACCTGTTGACATCACTTGACATCACAAATCACATCATTATTTAATTATTCTACCTCATTACTACCCCTAAATTGCCCCCTTCCCAACTTTTTTTGGAATGTGTTGCAGGCCTGAATAGCAGGAATGAATGTATATTAACAAATCAAATGAAGTTGACCAGACAAAACATGAAATATCTTGTGTTCATATTTTCTGAAATGAATTACAAGTTACATTTATAGATCACTGCTATCTTTTTTTATTTGCATTGTCCATACCATCCCAACTTTTTCTAATTTGTATATACCTAAGGCAAGCCATGTAGATAGACATTCCAAATAAAGTCTTCAGTTCTTTAGGGCTGGGGTTCCGTAACTGTCCTGGTGCCGCGAGGTCACACTAACTGGTGAAAACGTACATATTATGAAACAATTCACTGTCTATGTATTTCTCAGTGTGAAGAAGAAGAAGTAGTGAAATGTATCCCAGTCAGCTCTTATGTTGGCATCCTCGTGAGGGTATTTATAAATGTCCTCCCCCATGGGTAAAAATCTTAAGAACTAAAATAAGTTTCTTTATCAAATATTAAGTCTGCTTCATGTTATGTCTCTGCAGTGAGTTGAGGTTTGATCTGACGCAGGATCAGTCCAGGTGTGGAGTGTGTGAGAAGGTAGTGTGGGAACCAGTCATCACCACCTGTGGACACAGTTTCTGCAGGCAGTGCATCAGCAGCTACTGGGAGCAGCCTGGACTACCAAGAGACCAAGTCTGTCCCCAGTGTGGAAAGACATGCAGAACTCAACCTCCTCTACAGCCTCTTCTGGATGAACACACAGACATGGTAGAAAGCAGCAGACACCTGCACACTGAAAACACACCAGACAGAAGGAGCAAACCAGGTGAGGATTTCCTGATATTTATACTTTTATGATATCTGATGAAGGAATAGCTGATAAGACAGGGGTCGGGAACCTTTTCAGCTGGCAGAGCCATACACAAATAGTGATACAAGGTTTATCTTAAAGGAGCCAGAAAAAAATATTATTATGTTTTAAGCCAAGTTATTATTATTCTCATTGTTATTATTGTTGTGGCCTCCATTTTGAGTGTAAATCACAAGAAGATTATGAACATATGCCCCGTGTGCAGCTCTTTTATACACATATTCATCAGTCCATTGGGGCTGGAAAGATCTGTACTTCTTGTCTGTCTTCCTTTCAGCCATTTTAACTTCTCAAACAGTCAAAATAGAAAGTTAACAAAATTTTGAGTTGAACTTTGATTAGTGAAATTTACTTGGATATGACCTAAACATCATCACTTTATCCCAACAGAAATTTAGAAGGTGGAATTAATGTAGAATCAGTGGTGTAGTGGGAGTGTAGCACCCCCCACCTCCAGTATGAGCAAAGTGTGTGAAGATCACACTGACACAGGACAGTCTTTGCTTTAGGTTACCCATAGTCTTGCACTGATAACAAAGAACACATTTATGTGCATTTATACACATGAATTGCATACAATTTGAACATCAAAGTATTTTAACAGTGTTTGGTTTAAAGAGGTGTACATAGGCCCATACCAAGATTTTTGACCAAAGTGTCATTATGCCGTACAATATTTTATGATTTAATATTAATTTACAGTTGTCGTATATTTGTTAAAGTTGTTTTTGAATGTCCCTTATTTTGAATAAAATTGACCAATACAGCATAATTTAAAAACTTTATTTATTTAATTTTAATAAACTTAAAACTTAGAAATAACATATTATTGTCAAGCAATTAATTGCATTGTTAAAAAGGTTTAAATCAAATGTTTTAAAAAATCATTACTAACCTTTGTCAGACCGGTCAATTATGACTGATACCACAATAATTAAATTAAATTAAATTTTATTTTATTTATATAACAAAACTAAAAAGTGTCTCTAGGGACTGTACATAGCCCTAGGCCTGAACCCCCTTATAGCACAATGGTAGGGTAAGAAGGGGGAGGTTGGAGGGAGAAGAAGGGGAGGGGAGACAATCAGACACATGAGAGATAAATTCATACTCATATCAGGATATAATATCAAGTATTGTAGAACAGCTTAGTGGGTATACAGTGTGCTCGTAGGTTACTATTACAAGGGTAAGTAGAGTAATGGAACAGAAAACTATGTTGATGGTGGCAATTATGTACATTGCTAGCACAGAGTATGGTGTAGAATAAGGGCATGACAGTGTAGTGGAGGTGGGTACATGTAGGCCGGGGGTTTCTACAAATAGAGCGGGTGGAGAGACTACAGCAGCATTCCACAACAAGTCTAACCATGTTGCAAACACAACATGAGGGATACAGATTGCATTTCTGATATAAATGTATGGATGTCACAAAACTTTCTCCAGCTAAACCAAGATAAAACAGAGGTATTAGTCATTGGTGAAAAAAACGAGAGAGAGAAACTAACTGCACACTTAAAAACACTAGCACTTAACACCAAGCACCAAGCCAGAAACCTAGGCGTCATACTTGACTCAGATCTCAATTTTGAAACCCATATCAAAAATATAATTAAAACATCTTTTTATCACTTAAGAAACATTGCTAAGGTGCAACCGTTTCTCGCTCAGGCTGACACCGAAAGACTGATGCACGCGTTTATCACGAGCAGGCTAGACTACTGTAACTCGCTTTTGTCTGGTCTACCAAAAAAAGCCATTAGTCAACTACAAACAATACAGAATGCAGCAGCGCGAGTCCTCACTAAAACAAGACGGAGAGCGCACATCACACCAGTATTAAAATCACTGCACTGGCTACCTGTTAGTTTTAGAATAGATTTCAAGGTTCTCCTACTAGTCTATAAATCACTCCATAGTCATGCACCTGAATATATAACAGACATGCTCTCAAGGTACACACCCAGTAGATCCCTGAGGTCCTCCGGCACTGAACTTCTAACAGTTCCAAAAGCCAGGACAAAGAGACATGGGGAAGCAGCTTTTAGTTTCTATGCCCCCAACCTTTGGAACACTCTGCCAGAATACCTAAGAATGGCCGAAACGGTTGAAACCTTTAAACATGCACTTAAGACATACCTCTTTGATCTCGCTTATCACTCACTGTAAAATGTATTTAACATTTATGGAACATTTATTTATTTACTTATTTCTGTCTCTTTTCAAGTATTTGTACCCCCCCCCCCAGCAGCTGTCTCTTAGTTTGACGATAACTGTGCTGAGCAGTCCTTTATGGTGCCAGTGCGGTTAGTACGTAATTTCCTGTTCATTTATCTCTGGCAAAATCTGTGTCTTTTTATAAGTGTTTTGTAACTTGTAAAATGTATTTATTTAACATTAATGTAACATTTATTTATTTATTTACTTATCTGTGTCTCTTTACAAGTGTTTGTAACCCCCCCCCCCCCCCCAGCAGCTTAGTTTGACGATGACCGTGCTGAGTAGTCCTTTACGGTGGCAGTGCGGTTAGTACGTTTATTTTATTTTATTCATTTATCTCTTGAAAATCTGTGTGTTTTATACAAGTGTAACCCCCCCCCTTTTCTTTCCTACTGTGAGGCGCATTGTGTTACTTCCTTGTATGAAATGCGCCGTACAAATAAAGTTTGATTTGATTTGATTTGATACGATTGGCTGGACATGGGGTTGGGAACTTCCAACCACTGGGCCATTAAGCACTTTGAGCTGCATGAAAGGTGCTATATAAATAAAGTTTTATTATTATTATTATATAGCATTTACACAGGACTTCAAGTACATTGGAGAATGAAGTTATATACATTTAAACATTGACTTTATTCTGTTAGTCATTCAGTGGGATAATTCATGAATGCATTATTTTAATTTAGCTGACCAAATATTATGTATTACTACAACATCATTACTATAACTTTAAAGATTTAAAGTAGACTAGGTGTAGTCATGGAGGTCCAAAAATTACTTTCTAAATACCCGCATGGCTCTTGGTAAGAGAAATATTCCCCATCCCTACTCTAGATTATCAGACAGGGTTTTAGAGTGTAAATCTACAGCAGATAAGATTCATTCCATTTCAATGTGTAGGGAGCAACAGTAGTTAAAAGCAAATGGATATCTGTGTCTGGAATGTCAATGATAATTTGGCTGAAGCAATCACAAATGAAAATCAATATTGTGAGTGATCATACACATGATACTAATAGGTTACTTTGTTCATTTTTGTTCATGTTAAACAGCTGATGAAGTCCTGAGGAGAGTTATACAGAAGCATAAAGCCAGTCTGAAGAGGAGGTTTGAGAACATATCTGAAGGTATCATCAAATCAGGAGCTGAGACACTCCTCAATAAGATCTACACAGAGCTCTACATCACAGAGGGAGAGAGTGAAGGGGTGAATAAGGAACATGAGGTTTGGCAGGTAGAGTCAGCATCCAGAGCACAAACCACAGAAGACACACCAATCAACTGCAATGACATATTCAAGCCCTTACTTGGACAGGAGAAGAACATCAGAACTGTGATGACCAAAGGTGTTGCTGGCATTGGAAAAACTGTTTCAGTGCAGAAGTTCATTCTTGATTGGATAGATGGGGTAGCCAATCAGAATGTAGACTTCATGTTTCCCCTTCCTTTCCGTGAGCTGAATTTGGTCAGGAGTGATCAGTATAGTCTTCACAAGCTTCTGCTTGCCTTCCATCCTGAACTGATGGAGCTGAAGGATGGTGATGAATACAGAGACTGTCAGGTTGTGTTCATCTTTGATGGTTTGGATGAGAGTCGATTACCTCTGAATTTCCAACAGAACATAATATCTGATTTAAAACAAACATCATCAGTGGATGTTCTGATGACAAGCCTCATTCAAGGAAGTCTGCTTCACTCAGCACACATCTGGATAACCTCTCGACCAGCAGCAGCCAGTCAAATTCCTGCTCAGTGCATCGATCAGGTGACAGAAGTACGAGGGTTCAATGACCCCCAGAAGGAAGAGTACTTCAGGAAGAGAATCAGTGATGAGAGTCAGACCAGCAGAATCATCTCACACATTAAGGCATCCAGAAGTCTCCACATCATGTGCCACATTCCCGTCTTCTGTTGGATTGCAGCCACTGTACTTCAGCAGATGCTGGACAAGACTAAAGACATTCCTAAAACTCTGACTGAGATGTTCATACACTTCTTGCTCATCCAGACCAGAAGGAAGGATCAGAAGTATCAGAGTGGAACTGAGACAGATGAAGAGAAACTTCTGAAATCTCAGAAAGAAATGTTACTGAAGCTTGGAGAACTGGCTTTCAATAATCTAGAGAATGGCAATCTGATGTTTTATGAGGAAGATCTGAAAGAGTGTGGCATTGATGTCAGTGAAGCCTCAGTGTACTCTGGCATGTGCACTGAAATCTTCAAGGAAGAATCTGTGTTTCACCAGAGGAAGGTCTACTGCTTTGTGCATCTGAGCATCCAGGAGTTTCTGGCAGCTGTGTTTGTGTTTCACTCTTATGTGACTGAGAACTTTGAGGCCCTGAAATCCCTCCTCAGTGAAGAACATAAACCCAGTCATTTTGTATCATCTCTTCAATCAGTGATGGGCTTACAATCTCAAGATCATCTACATGTGTTACTTAAGAGTGCAGTGGATAAGGCTTTGAAGAGCAGGAATGGACACCTGGACCTTTTCCTTCGCTTCCTTATGGGCATCTCTCTGAAGAGCAATCAGACACTTTTGAAAGGTCTACTGAACCACAAACACAGCAGCTCAAAGAGTGTCAAGGAAACATGTCAATACATTAAGAAGCTCAACAGCGAAGATCTCTCTCCTGAACGATGCATCAATCTTTTCCATTGCTTATTTGAAATGAACGATTATTCCAAGCACAAAGAAATACAAAAATATCTGGAGTCACCAAAGAACATCAAACAGAAATTGTCTCCTGCTCACTGCTCAGCACTGGCCCACATACTTCTGATGTCTGAGGAGGTGCTGGATGAGTTTGACCTGAAGAAATACAACACATCAGATGAGGGACGCAGGAGATTGCTCCCTGCTCTGAGATGCTACAGTAAGGGACGGTGAGTTTCTAATGGATACGGATACACTTCTTATGTGTAAACAACTTCTTTTTTAATTGTTATTCTTGACAAAAAGTGAACTTGTGTTGGTAAGATTATGTTCATCAGGACTGTGCATGACTGATTCATAGTTTTGATGTCACTGCTATCTACTGCTTGAGTATGAAACATCTAAATATACCAGCAGATGCATACATCTGTAAGAGTCATGAGATAGGAGATTAATATTACATTTTCACTGCAGCATTTTGGTTGATAACTTGGAATGAAATGACACTTTACATTAATACATTGTTTACATTTGAATGTAAGTTTCACTTTTAAGGGTCGGTTAAATCTGCCCCCTTATAACAGTACAGTGAAAGGTTTCACATATAGAGTGTCTACGGGTCTAGACTGGTGGATTACTTGGATTGATCTTCTAATCTATTTATGTCCAAATGACCCACTGTCTCTCAGTGAGGTCTACTGTAAAAAAGTATGTAGGTGTAAGTATCTGGTGACGTGTGTCTATGTGGTGAAATAGTGTTACACCATTGTAACTATCAGGGGAGGAAACATTTATATGTGTCAGACAGCTCATACCAAGAAATATACTTCATACTTGCCAATATGAAGTCAATTCGATGTTTTGAAGACTTAACAATTGCATGGCCAAAGAACATTCAGATAGACTATACAACATGGTTTGATTTAATGTGACTTCCAGTACAAACCATGCCCTCTCCCGATCTTCTATCTGAATACAGATACAGAAACAGATCATTTTGTTGGTTGAACAGATACAGAAACAGATAATGACGTATCTGTACACCTCTAGTGTGTATAGTGTGCACATGAATTAACTGTGTACTGGCATGATAGGGGTTGACCCCATTTGTGTATTAGTATGCCATTACTTTCATGTACAATGTAGCAGTGCATTTAGAATTCTAAGGGAAAACTCAACAGCACTTTAACTGGAATTGTAGTTGCCTCCACCCTTTCATCTAATTGATTTCTTTGGACACTCTCTCAACAGCATCACCTATTAATAGTAATATTTGTCTTGTTTTTTTTTCCATCCCTCCAACTCCTAAAATGGAGGATGATAGATATATGGGAAATTATGCATTTTAAGTTTAGTCAGGAACACTCTCATCTTGGCACAGCAAAAGGCCGCTCACCATTTAGTAGAATGTGCTTCTCCCAGAGTGAGCAGAGGTATTGGAAATGATTGCCTCCACCCTTTCGTTATATTTATTCATCAGGGCACCTTAAGAAAGGCATTGCTTATTTTTCATTTCAGAGTAATATTTTGTTATGCTTTTTTGCAGACTTGCTGAATGTACTCTCACAGATAAGTCCTGTGGAATTGTGGCTACTGTTCTACAGTCACCAAACTCCCTGACAGAGCTGGACCTGAGTAACAATGTCCTGGGAGATTCTGGAGTTCAGCTTCTCTCTAACGGACTGTTTAGTCCCTACTGCAAACTGCAGACGTTAAGGTTGGTGTTATACATGTCTTTATTGTCAGGAATTTCCTGATTAGTTATGTAACCCTCTTAGAGCTTGCGCTTTTTTCCCCATCCCTTCAACTCCTCAAATGGTGGATGATAGATGTATGGGAAATTATGTATTTTAAGTTGTTATGAAATTACATTTAAAGAAAAACATTATAAAAAATTTGATTTGAAAAATATGGAACATTTCTTTCTTTTAAATGTTACAGTTAACCTTATAATAACCATGACAACATAACAGTGGAATAACTCTTCACATCACATTTTCCTGTAAAAGTAACAGTGAACACCCTACTATGCCAACATCACTATACTGAGGTGTGAACTTCAATTTTCTGTAGACTGGTCAAATCTGTTCCCCAATTAGTAATCCTTCTAACTGATTGAATGTCTAATCTCATACATTTTTGTCAAATTCAGCAAACTGCTCATCACCGTCCCACCGAATCTCGTTCTTTGTTTGACATGGAAATTTACTTCAGTTTTTGTACTTGGTCTTGGCTCTGTAAATGTCAAACACACATATTGGATCAGATCGAACCAAGGACTTTTTCAGCCAATCAACACATTGCTTTAGGAGCATGGAAAAAAAGTAGTCTAATATGATTGGATGTTGATCTCAGTTATCAACAACCTTTCACCAGAATTGTGGACTATTCTTTTCATTTTCAGTAGAGAAAGGGAATTAATGTGTTTAAGACCTTCAGATATTAAGAATGTAATGGTAAGTGAATCCTGGAGACAGACTAGATTCAATACAATGCAATTCAAATTACAGGCTGAATAGTAAGGATTTGATGTTGTTCATTTTTTGGATGACTAATCTCTCTGTGTGTGCGTGTGTGTGCATCTGTGTGTGTGCGTGTGTGCCTGTGTGTGTATGTGTCTTTCTCTCTCAGGCTCTCTAATTGTTGGATCTCAAATGAAGGTTATGTTTTTCTGGCTCTCACACTGATGTTAAACCCCTCCTGTGTGAAAGAACTGGATGTCAGCTACAATAATCCTGGAGAGTCAGCACAGAAGCTGTTGTCTGCTACACTGAAGGATCCTCACCGTAAAGTTGAAGCACTTCAGTATGTACTCAATCAATACAGAACCCTCTGTTCCTGGTTTTACATCTGAGGTTTTCTTTTTGTCTTTTGTTTAACTGAGAAAGTTGTATTCACATCAGAGAGTATAGATGACATTATATCCGTTACGCTAGCTCCTGTGTTCTCCAGACTTAATAGTGAATTTGATTGGCAGATACTGAAAAGAAAACAACTAATTATGATTTTTTTTAAATCTGAAAAGGGGAGATGCAGGAATAAATGTACATTTGTAACTGTAGTGTTGTTTAACAATTATTTGACCTGTTACTGTTGCTTCTCTGTGTAGGAATATGTAGTCCTCACTACAAAGTGCAGATTTTAAGGTTCCCTTTTGACTCAACATAGTCTGTTATCGTAAAGTTACTCATTTAGAGAAAAAGAAAGGGGAATGCTTCCTTGGGACAGAAAAAAATCTTACATCAGCTCATGAAAATTAATTTTGTTGAAAATAAAAGTTAAGAGAGAGATGTAAAGTACCGTGTGAGAATATATGTTTCATAATTAATTATGTGGCAATAATGGTATCAATTTGATGAAACTTCCAGTATGAATCACGCACTGTCCCGGTCTCAGATACAGAGACAGATAATGTTGTTGGTTGAACAGATACAGATACAGATAATGATGTCTCTGTACACCTCTAGTGTGTAGGTAGGTGTCCACATGAATTAACTCTATAGTGGCATGAAAGGGGTTGAAGCTCTTAATGGAACCATTAATGTCATGTCATTTTTCAAGGTTTTGACTTTTGTTATGCTATTTTACAGACTTGCTGAATGCACACTCACAGATAAGTCCTGTGGAATTGTGGCTACTGTTCTAGAGTCACCAAACTCCCTGACAGAGCTGGACCTGTGTAACAATGACCTGGGAGATTCTGGAATTCAGCCTCTCTCTTATGGACTGTCCAGCCCCCACTGCAAACTGCAGACATTAAGGTTGATGTTATGTCTTTATTGCCATGAATTTCCTGATTAGTTATGTAGCCCTTAACTATGATTTATACTGTTATATAAGTGTAGTAACAACCTGACTTCACTAATGTGGCAGACTTTACCAGTATCCCTTTTCATTTTTCCTTCACATCATCCCTCTTAAAGTTTCCATTGTTTTCCCCATCCCTCCAACTCCTCAAATGGAGGATGATAGATATATGGGAAATTATGTATTTTAAGTCCAGATGAAATTACATTTAAAAAACAGTAGAAAAAATAGGATTTGAAACATATACAAAATGAACTCATTTTTGAGCACCACAGTTAAATAAAATGAACACCTTAATTGTGGAATAACTGTTCACATCACATAGTCTTGTAAAAGAACCAGTGAACAACCTACCCTGCCAACATCACTGTACTGAAGTCACGGTATTCAGGCTAGACACAGACTTAATGATGATGGAGTTTATTTAAAGTCAGCCAGAGACAGATAACACGCAAACAGGATTATAAGGCTAACTGAAACAGATTGAAGATTGCACTTAACTGTACAGGGACCCAAATACTCAAAACTCAGAAGATCTAATAGAATAAACAGAAAATGTCCACGGTAGGCGTCACTGGACTTCACGGACGCAGAGATTGAGTTCAGATGGTTAAGGTTTATTAGATAATACAGCCAGAGAACAGACAAAACACGTATACAGACTAAGGGTGACGAACAGACAGACTTGGGTACTGAACACTGAACTAAACACGATGAACTCAAATAAACACAGAAACCGAACTAAAGTACTCGTAGCACTGGAAAAACTGAACTGGCGACTATGCGCTGAAAATAAAAACACAGAGTCAAATTCCTGAAAACAGAACGCCATAGCGTGAAACAAAAGACAGTGAGTCAAACTCGGAAAAGGCTAGAGGCAGATACACAGAAACTTAGCTTACGGAACTATACTGGACTGAGAAGAAGGAATTCAGGCTGGATACAAGGAAGCATGGAAGGATGTCTAGGTTGTAAGAACGATGGGGTATAAGTCCATGTCATGTGAGGCCAGACACCGAGTGAGGGGTATAAGTGCAGGAGTGACAGGTGCTGGCCATCAGTACTCCGGGGATTGCAGGAGCAGTGCAGGTGAGCGAGTGGAAGTTGAAGGGGGCATGGCAGGTGCAAGATCACGCTCTGGCGTGACCGTAGGGATCAAAGTTAGGAACAGAATACAAAACGCTCAGAAGATTTCAGAAGGAACAAAACTCTTGGAAACCAGAACTAACAAAGCCGTGGGGTACGAAGGAGTATGAGTGAACAGGGGGAGATGATAGTCCAGAGCTTGAAGAAGGAGCAGGAAACAAACATGGGACCTAGTAGTCTGGAGCTTGACGAAGGAGCAGTAACAAACATGGGGAGCTAGTAGTCCGGAGCTAAGTCCATATACGACGAGACCAGAAAATAAGTGAGGGAAGTGAGGAGTTTAAGTAGACTGGTGTACCATTTAGAACTGCATATTCAAAACGTAAGGTATTTGGTGGAGAAAAACTAGGGAGTTTTGTGTATTACTCCTTTTTCTAGGCTGCTATGGACAGTACATTGAGGGAACTGTGAGGACTATGGCAATATAGGGGTAGACCCTGTTTGTGTATAAGTATGATATTACTGTCATGTAAAGTGTAGCAGTGTAATCAGAAATATAAGGGAAAATTCAGCACCACTTCAACTGGATTTTTTTGCCTCCACCCTTTCATTATATTGATTTCTCAGAACACCTTAAGAAAGGCATTGCTTGTATTTAATTTCAAATGACTATTTTGTCTTTTGTCACAATGTTTTGCAGACTTGCTAAATGCACACTCACAGATAAGTCCTGTGGAAGTGTGGCTACTGTTCTAGAGTCACCGAACTCCCTGGCTGAGCTGGACCTGTGTAACAATGACCTGGGAGATTCTGGAATTCAGCTTCTCTCTAACGGACTGTCTAGGCCCCAGTGCAAACTGCAGACATTAAGGTTGGTGTTATACATGTCCTTATTGTTATTCATTTTCTGATTTTTTTCTGTAGCCCTTAACTATGATTTATGTTGTTATATAAGAGTAGTGATAACCAGACTCTGCTAACATTGCAGACTTAAACAGTATATATTTGTTTCTGCTTCCCTTCACATAGGATTGTAATTCAATTTCCACCTTATCTGTAGTGGCAAAAACAGTTTCGAGTTTTTTCCTTTAAACCCCTAGATCCTATTTCTATATCCTAGTTGATTTTACCACCATGGAGAAAGCAGGAGAAGCAATGTCAAGACTCGCAGTTCTGTCCAATAATCCAATACAAAGGGAGTTTGACCATCCAATGCAAGGATGCAATTGCAGTTTTAAAGTCCAAATAACTAAACGCTGCAACAAGCTGAACAGGCCCAAACGGAGACAACGTGGTTCACGGCCTCAGCACTGAGGTCAATGACGGTAATTGCGCCCGCCTTCTCCCCGTCATGCGTGTCTGGCAGCCATTTCAAGGGTGGCACTGTCAACACCTATAGAGGGCGCACACTCACAATTCCACAAAAGGGGAAAAATCAATAAATCATTCCAAATACAAAAAACTTAAATGCGGCTCCTACACACCGGCCCCTAATTGTTCTCTATAGAATCAATTACCTAAATTAACATTAAAGGAGCCAAAAGAGGGGTCAATTTATTAATAAAGTAAATAAGCACTTAATGCTTTTAGAAGTATGTAATGCATAATGGTTTAGAGAAGGTATGAAATCATGTATACATTACATTCCTTTCTAATGTGATCAGGAACCCTGGTCACTCTTCAGACTCAAGGATTTGGCACAGCTTGGTTATGGGCCTCTCAAGGACTGAAGTCTTTGTCTTGAGCTTCACTGACCGCACTAGACCCCTTGCATCAGGTTTCGTCTCCAGCACTCTTCCTAATGGCCAGGACCCTTGAGGAGCAGTGGGGTCAACGACCAGGACAATGTCTCCGACACTAAGGTTCCTCTTTAGTGAAGTCCATTTCTGCCTCTCCTGCAGCAGCAGAAGATATTCTTTGGTCCACCTTTGCCAGAAAAGATCGGCCATGTACTGGACCTGTTTCCAGCGACGTCTGGCATAGATGTCGGACTTCAAGAAGGTTCCAGGGGATAGGATTGGCTTGGCTTTCAATAGCAGGAGATGATTTGGGGTCAGTGGCTCTAGGTCATGTGGGTCTGAGGACACTGTGCAGAGAGGACGATCGTTCAGGATTGCCTCCACCTCGCAAAACAGGGTTTGGAGGCCTTCATCATCGATGGACTGTTGATGGAGAGTAGAGTTCAGCACCTGGCGGACAGATCTTATGAGCCTTTCCCAGGCTCCGCCATGGTGTGATGCTGATGGTGGATTGAAACTCCATTCGATTCCATCTGGAAGCAGGGCATCTTGGATTTTCCTCTCGTTCAGTGACTTCAGGGCCTTCTTGAGCTCTCCGTGTGCACCCACCAGGTTCGTTCCATTATCAGACCTGATGTGCTTCACCTGGCCCCTCCTTTTGATGGCAGTTCTCCGTCGTTTCACTTCAAACGGGCCAAAGTAGTCCAACCCGACATTGGTAAATGGAGGGAGGTCAGGTAGGATTCTTTCTAATGGCAAATCCGCCATCTTCTGTTCACTTGCCTTGCCCCTCGAACATCGACACATGACACATTTTGAGAGCACCTTCCTGGCAACTGAGTTGCCTTTTAAAATCCAGTACCTTTTCCAGAGCTCCGATAGCATGTGGTTTCTGCCATTGTGGCCACAGCGTTCATGGATGTGTCTTAAGAGCAGTATTGAGATGTGCGAGTCTTTGGGCAAGATGCAGGGGTGTTTGGTTTCCTCAGGCATTGCCGATTTGTGCAGTCGGCCACCTACTCTCAGAATGCCCTCGTCTAGGACAGGATCAAGCCTGCAGATCTTACTGCACTTGTGCACTCTAGGTGGGCTCATCTCCAGTGTTGCAATTTCAGCACCGAAGGCTTGTCCTTGGGTGTATGTGACGACTGACCTTTCTGCCTCTGCAAGATCTTCAACAGTGAGGAGTTGCCCACCAAGGTAGGTCCTGAAATCTTCAATTTGTATCCTCACCTTTTTCCTGCTTGAGCGGGTGCTGACTTGAGACGCTCCTTTCCTCTTTTCACAATCAGCATCAACATCTTTTTCAGTCTGAGAAACCATGCCACTGCTTTGAGTAGTCTCCTCCAGTCAGAAAAGAATTAAATAAGCTGGTCTGTGGGTGTCACAGGGTTCACTACTGCTGCCAATACAGTAGCACTTTTCCTGACCTCTGGATCGTCCTGTGACACCGAGTCCAATACTTCCTCCACTGGCCAACTTTCCTTTGTGTTCCATAAGAATTCAGGGGCATGTATCCATCTCCTTTGCTCCATGAATCTTCCTGCATTCAATCCTCTGGATGAATCATCAGCAGGATTGTCCTTGCTGCTTACGTATCTCCTTCGGGACAGGTCTGTATTGTCCCGAATCAGTGAGACCCTATTGGCTACATAGGTCTTATACCTGGCTTGGTCATTTGCAATGTACTTGAGCACTGTTTGGCTATCAGTCCAGAAACATGAAGGCTTTAGGTCAAGGTGTAACTCTCCTCTCAGCATTCTATCTACCTTCACCAGCAAAGCTGCAGCTGCCAGCTCCAGTCGTGGCACGGTGATGTTCTTAAGGGGAAGAACTCTGGACTTTCCAAGGACTAAAGTGACGTGAATGACATCCTGCTGGTTCAACTGTCTGATGTAGCTGACTGAGCCATAGCCACTCTCACTGGCGTCGGCGAAGTGGTGAAGCTCGGCATGGCTTGTCATTCCATAGCCCTTTGGTTTCAAACAGTGTGGCACACTGAAGCCTTTGATCCTATCCAGGCTGTTGGTCCATTCCATCCACTTTTCAGACACTGGCTGGGGCAAAGGCTCGTCCTTTTCCATTTTCCTTCTTAGGCTCTGGCGGCGCTGTTCTGCAATTTGGCGATTGTTTGGCATACAGACATCAGCCTTTCTGAAGGGCAATTTCAGATTGTAATGTCCATCATTCAGAACTGCCTCATTGGCCATTTTCAGAAATCCTTTGTCCTCAATAGAAACTTCAGTTGTCTCCTCAGAGGCAACTTCAGAAAAATCCTGATTGTACTGTGAGATCAGAAGCTCCTCTAGCCTTGCCACTGAAATCGTATTCACCATAACACTTTTTGCACTGCCAGTTCCACTTCTAAGTGGCCCATTTACAACCCACCCCAATAGTGGTCTAGCTGCATAAGGGCCCCCACTTTGACTGTTAACAACCTCCCACGGCTCTATCAAGGTTGGAGCATTTGTTCCAATTAACAGCTCTACCTTTGCACTAATAGAGGGGATTTTGACTTAAATACGCCCATTGCGCTAAGTCACTCTGTCTTGGGATGTTGTTAGTGGTTACTGGCATTTTCTTCTGAGTGAAAGTGTCAGGAAGAGGTGAGAAGTTGTCGCTGTCTAATGCTGAAACTTCAATTCCTGAGACAACATGCGTGGGAACAGAATTTTCCTGGTTCATTGTTCGTAGAAGAATTTGTGTTCTCCTTCCTTTGAGATTGAGACGTGTCATGAGCTCCTCTGAGCAGAAGGTAGCAGAAGACCCTGGATCCAGGAGAGCATACACTTGCAAGACTTGGCTGCCCTTTGCTGCCTTAACCTTAACTGGGACGATGGAAAGTGCGCACTCTTGGTCTTCGGCCCCTATATGACCACATAACTCTGCTGATGCACTGCCTAAAATACCAGAGGGTTTTTCTGCTTCTTTAGCTGTGCTGTCGTTAATCCCAATATGCAAGACGCTTGGGTGAGTTTTCTTGCAAACTTGACATGTGAGTCGCTTTTTGCACTCTTTACTAATGTGGCCTGCGGAGAGACATCCAAAGCATATGCCCTTGGTCTTTAAGAAACTGATCTTGTCTCTATGCATTTTCTTTGAGAAGTCTTTGCACAAGTCCAATGTGTGCTTTGAGCTACAGAGGGGGCAAGATGGTTCAGGCTTTGTCTCTTTTTGGGCAAGAGCAATACTAGTGGCATAGCTACTGCCAGATGACTTTGAGGGCTGTGACAGAGTAGGGGCTCTAACCTTAGCTCTACTAGTTGACTGGTCTTGAAGGTCACCAAAAACTGGATCAGCTGCTATACGGGCTTGCTTTTCAATGAAAGAGACAAGATCTAAAATTCTTACCCTACGCTGGTGCCGTTCTTGGAGTTCATAAGCCTTGTTACGCCATTTCTCTTTGAGCTTGAATGGCAACTTGAGGGCAATGCTTCTCATGCTGGATATGGTGTCCAGTTCCTGCATGTAGTCCATTTCCTCCATAGCGTTGCAGCAGCTCCTGAGAAACATGGCATAATCCTGCAGCATTTTGGAATCCTCAGATTTCATTTGAGTCCAGGATTGGACCTTTTCCAAGTATGCACAAGATATCTTGTATTCATTTCCAAAGTTTTCCTTCAGTAACTGCTTTGCTTTCTGATAGCCTCTATCTGGGGACATGTACTCACAACTTTTGACTAGTCTTTGTGCTTGGCCCTTAGTATACTGAATAAGAAATTGTAACCGGTCTCTATTGTTATCTGTTTTCTGTTCAATCATGTTTTCAAACGAGTGAATGAATGATTTGTACTCTAGAACTTGTCCGTCAAAGAGTCAGTGTAGTCAGAAGTTGCTGTTTCATGAGCATCCTGGTTAATTCACTTTGATTCTCCAATACTTTGATCACATGATTGTCCTGCGGTGAGCTGGTTGAAGAGGGAATTTGCTGGTGTGTCACAGTGGACCGAGTGGCTTGATCTGAGCTAGCATATGACTGGGAAATGACAGGGGGAATGGCAGAGGAATAGCTATGAGATGAGTGTTGGGCGGAGAGATGGCTATGTGATGAGGCATATCGGGCAGAGGGAAAGCTATGCGATGAGGGGTGTAGCTGTTGTGGCCTTATATCACTACTGATCTTGGGAAGGAAAATAGGCTTACTGTCTTGCCTATCTGTACCTAAATTAGGCAGGGGAAATTGAACATTGGCACCTGTCTTAGTCCTGACTGCTGGAGCAGTGCTATCATGAAGATGAAGCGAATATTCTAGCCTTTTCTCCAGGTGTGCTTGTGATGCATCAGATGTGGCTTGAGCTGCTTCAGCACCTAATACAGGCATTTTAACAGAAGGCACAAGGTTAGATACAGCAGTGTTGGATTGCATGGGGTTAGACATATTACTTTCAGCTTCTTTTAGATAGTTGATTTTTACAGTAGCTGCTTCAATTTCTGCATCCAAATCCAATGTTTCCTTCTTTTTTCTTAACATTTCTTCCTGTGCTTCTATTGCATGTTTCTCCTTTAATTTCGAAGCTTTGGCAATTAAAGCTATTCGTTCTGCTTCTGCATTGATACGCAATGATGAAGACGCTCTAGACGACCTAGATGACCTAGATGACCTACTGGACACAACTGATAGCGCATCGGTGTTATCAACGTTTGCATTGGTGTTCGTGCCGGCATCATGTTCATCATTTCCACAATCAGACTCAGCCAGAGGCTCTGGCTCTTCCGTTTGTACAGCAGAAGACGTTGCTTCACCTAAGCTAGGGTCTTGAGGATTTTCTATTTGTGAAATCCATTCATTCACATTTGCAATAAAAGCATTTATCTCCGCTGATCGCGGCTTACACCACTTCTCGTCATCATCTTTGCGTGATTCCTCATCCAAGCACTGATGAACGTAAGTTGAATTCGAAGTGTTAAACTCTTCAAAGATTTCATAAAACTTAATCATGTTTCCTTTCACTTCATCAAGGGATTCTTTGTCAATCATCAAATTGTTCACAATATTCATTCTCCTTGTTACGTGAGACATTTTTCCCGATCTAGTTGCGCGCAAACGTGCAGCCTGTTCACTCATTGTTAGAACAGCCACTTCGGCCTCGTCGTCAGACATTGTACTCAAAAAAAAACTTCCAAAAATAATGAAAAATATTTATCTTCTTTCTCTTAATTCAAATGTATCCAACGTTCAAAACAGTTCATATAATTTCCAAGAAGTATCTTCCAAAAGTATCTTCTTGTTTCATACACTCAAAGTAAGCCGTGTATCCACTCATTCAATTGTTTGGCCACATCGGCATTAACTTCCAAAATAATTATCACAGTTCATTAATGCAAAAATCTTCCATGAAAACTTGTTTCTTAATTGTTCCAATATTGTTTGTCAACGAAAAATCCATCAAAAGAATGATATCTTCAAGCACATACCTCCGTTGAAGAGTTTCTTTGTTTTAAGTTCACCATGCGTTAGGCCGACATTCCTGTGTCCAGCTTGCGTGAATATCTTCGGAGGAAATCCAAGCAGCGTCATTGACGAATTGTAGTGGCAAAAACAGTTTCGAGTTTTTTCCTTTAAACCCCTAGATCCTATTTCTATATCCTAGTTGATTTTACCACCATGGAGAAAGCAGGAGAAGCAATGTCAAGACTCGCAGTTCTGTCCAATAATCCAATACAAAGGGAGTTTGACCATCCAATGTTGCCGGTTTTATTGTAGAAAAATTGTCACAAAAAATAAGGATGCAATTGCAGTTTTAAAGTCCAAATAACTAAACGCTGCAACAAGCTGAACATGCCCAAACGGAGACAACGTGGTTCACGGCCTCACTGAGGTCACGGCCTCACTGAGGTCAATGACGGTAATTGCGCCCGCCTTCTCCCCGTCATGCGTGTCTGGCAGCCATTTCAAGGGTGGCACTGTCACCACCTATAGAGGGCGCACACTCACAATTCCACAAAAGGGGAAAAATCAATAAATCATTCCAAATACAAAAAACTTAAATGCGGCTCCTACATTATCATTTTGTGTCTCTCATCCCTCTTAGAGTTTCCGCAGTTTTTTCCCATCCCTCCAATACCTCTAATAGAGGATGATGGATACATGGGAAATGATAGATTTTAAGTTCAGATTTAATTATATTTGAAAAACATTACAGACATGTTATGAAAAATTTGAAAAATATAGGAAATAAACTCATTATTAGGTGCTACAGTTAAGCTTATAATAACCATGACAACATAACAGTGGAGTAACTGTTCACATCACATTTTCTTGTAAATGTACCAGTGAACATTTTACCCTGCCTACATCACTGTACTGGGGTGTGAAATAAAATGTTCTATAGACTGGTCAAATCACAAAAAGAACTAATCTATCTAATGGATTAAATGTCTGACGCCAGATATTATTTGTCAAATTTAGTGAATTATTCATCAATGTCCTTTAGCGGCCTGTTCTCTGTGTGAACAGGCTCAAAATTTACTCCAGTGTTTGTTCACAGTCCTGGCTCTGTAAATGTGAAACAAACATAGTGGATCTGACCGAACCAGGCACTTTTCCAGCCAATCAACACATGGCTTCAGAAGCATGGAAGGGAGGAGTGTAAAATGATTGGAAGTTGATCTAAATTATCAACAATATTTCACAAGAATTGTGGACCCTTATTTTACTTTTCACTGCAGAAAGGGAATGAGTGGGTTCCTTTAGGCATTCAGCCATTAAGAATGTTGTAATTAATCAGAAGTGATGAAAGGTAAAATGTAAAAATAGCACTAACTCCTAATAGGTGTTTCTGTTGATTTTATCTCACCTGATCTACAAAGAGGCCTGTAGCCTGACTCTCGGTAAAGGCCCCGTCACACCATAACGTTCTGGTCAACGTTCTCTGAACTTTCTAATGGTTCAATTTCGAGCGTTCTAGGGCGGGGTGGACACATCTGGCGTGTGACTAACGACAGAATGGCGTAGGACTGACGCATGACTAGCGTGGGACTGACGCATGAGGAGCGTGTAACAGCGACCAAGTGATGTTTCACTGGTGCGCGACAAACGTGTGCTGACGTGTCACTGGCGCGCGACGAACGATAAGTCAACCTTAGACGAGCGTGTTGAGCGTGTGATTAACGTGTGAATAATGACAGAATAGCGTTTTGCTGGCGTGTGGGTTTTATGGTCAAACGGGTATAAAACGCTGGAAAATCATAGTGGATTCAGTTGATCTGAACAGTGAACATCATGCCGCCAAGACGACGAACAGGGGGGCTTCTGCTACTAGCGCTGCTGCAAGTAAGTGTCAGGGAAAATACCCTAAACAGTTAGTTAGCAGATTAAAGACACCACCCAGCATGTACATGAACTGGACTGTTTACGAACAGGGCCCCGACGGAGAACAGACACCTTAAGTCTGTCTGACGTGCCATGCTCAAAAACACTCCCTTTATTGAAAATACAATGTTTACACAGGATGGAAGACAAGATGCTGAGATCTAGTTTTGGCTGGATCTTACCCCTGCCCACCAAAAAGACATTTCACAATACCCCCGATTCCTTCTTATCTTGCACAGGCGTTATTCCTGGGGTTTTATGTTATTAAAATAAATGATTTAAATTTGACACTGAATTTGTGTTTCTCAATGTTTATTATTAGAAAACATCAACACATCCACACACATTGTCCATGTCACAAGAGTCTTCATATCATATCCATCTGCCATGGAACAGCACCAGCTATAACATTGGTCAGCTATGTTCAAGTTCAGTACATCTACTTCATGCTGGGCTCAAGCAAGCATATATACCCTCCACTCCGCTTTTTGCTAGATTATGCAATGACCTTGCATGACATGATAGCATGGAATATGTAGATTTATAGTGCACAGAATAACGTTTGCAATGATGTAAGTTGCGTTTGTTGATGACGTATGGTTAATAACATATTCATTGTAGAAGGGACATGATAAAATCAAAATGTTAGGTCGGTAAACAAAACTTTCGTCGATATCTCCGTATGGGAGATGGGTTAGGTGCTCAAATTTCCTGGGGTCAAAGAGGACGTTAGTATACATGTGCAAACTAAAAATCACATCTCAGGATTGCTGCGCATGCAAGTTATTTCGGGTGTATCAACTGTACCCATGTCTCAACTGTACTCAGTCTACCCTAACCCTAGGGGGACGACTGAAAACGATAGCCAAACGCGTGCAACGTTAGTAAAACGTTCCACGAAAGTTCTCCAGCGTTTAAATGAAACGTTGAAGAACGCTGGTCTCCATGAGAACTTTTGTGCATGTTCAAAAAAAATTATTCGGACCAGCGTTCTCCGCCGATCACCGCCGATTACTGACGATTACAGCGTTCACCAGCTTTCACACAACGCTCTTCTGGCGCTATACCAGCGACCATGGACGATTACCAACATTTCCTCTAACGTCATAGAACATTGACCAGAACGTTATGGTGTGACAGGGCCTTAAGGCCTACTGTGAAAAAGTATGTAGGTGTAAGTATCTGGTGAAGTGTATGTATGTGGTGAATAGTGTTATGCCATGGTAACTATCAGTGCATTTTGCATTTATACGTGTGTGTTTGTTTGTTTGTGTGTGTGTATGTGTTAATATTAGGGATATATCTATATATATGTTATTGAGGAAAGGAAAAATAATGCGATGGAAACAACTGCTATTTTCTGTATGTATCAGGCTGGGGTTTTCAGGCACACACGCAGATTGCAGGTCAGGTGCAACAAAAGAGTTTATTCACAGTAGGCAGATCTACACAGTAGCAAACACTGCTAGGTTAGCAAAGTTCATAGCCTAACAGTCTCACTTAACAACGGTACATTCCACAGTAGAATGGTTAGTCCAACAGAAGGTAATCCATAAGAGGTAATCCACAAGAGAAAATATGATCCACAAGAAAGAAGTATTCCCTTCGGCGTAGATGCACAACACTAGTGATAGTCAATGGATGTCGCGGCTAGCTTATGCTAAGCTAACCCGCGATAACATTAGCATTACACAAACGGGGTCAAGGCCCACAAACAAAGTCTTCCTGAGAGAAGAAGGAACAAGAGAAGGTGTGCTCACGAAACTCCATGACAGAGTGAAGAGGGAAGGGGCACCCAGTGCTTAAGTAGGAAGTGGTGATCACCGCAGGTGTAGCCCAGTGTAGAAGAAAAGGTTAGTGCTATGTGCTCTAGGATGAGTGTCGCCCTCTAGAGGACTGGCGACCGTGCGCGGATGTGACAGTATGTAGCCATCAGCCATAATGGAGTTCTGGAATAGAACGGAATTCTGACTTAGGGTCCACTAACACCCAACCAAGCTTTTCATGGTTGAATGGCAAACTTTTTTAGTTGTTTCTTATTATGCAATGTTCACCAGTTAGAAGGCGGGGGGGGGGGCAATTCAAAGAGAGAGATGAAAAGAACAGTATGAGAAATATATTTCATAATTAGTAATATGCTAATATTAAATCAAGTTGATGTTTTGAGAGCACACCAACTGCATTGTAAATTAATATTAGCATAGAAGATGCAAAGCTTGCTCGATTCTACATAACTTGAGGTATAAACCCTGTTCTTCTATCTGAATGATAGATAATGTTATTGGTTCAACAGATGCAGATAATGGCATCCCTACACCACTAGTGTGTAGGTGTATTGTGCACATGAATGAACTGTGTAGTGGCATGACAGGGGTTGAAGCTCTTCATGTGACAGTATATGTCATGTATGTCATGTTCAATTTAGAATTGTATTTTTAAAAGTTAAGGATTGGTGGGAAAAAATACTAAAAAAAGTGTACACATCAATGAACTGAGACCTGTAGAGGAATGTGAGTTGTGTGTTACTCCTTTTTACAGGCTGCTATGGACATGTATATGAGGGAACTGTGAGGACTCTGGCAATATAGGGGTAGATCATGTTTGTGTTTTAGTATGCCATTACAGGACACCTTCAGAAAGGCATCGCTTTTTTATAATTCCAGAGTAATATTTGGCCTTTTGTCAATATGTTTTGCAGACTTGCTGAATGCACACTTACAGATAAGTCCTGTGGAATTGTGGCTACAGTTCTTCAGTCACCAAACTCCCTGACAGAGCTGGATCTGTGTCACAATGACCTAGGAGATTCTGGAATTCAGCTTCTCTCTAACGGACTGTCTAGTCCTCACTGCAAACTGCAGACATGAAGGTTGGTGTTATACATGTCCTTCTTGTCATGAATTTTCTGATTTATTTATGTAACCCTTAAATATGATTTATATTGTTATATAAGCGTAGTACGCCGCTCTGGATAAAAGCATCTGCTAAATGTAAATGTAAAATATATTGATAACCAGACTCTGCTAATGTTGCTGATAGGTGAAAATTCACCCTAGTTACCTCAGGACTCCGGAGCTGCATATAAGTATATTTATTAGACAAACAACAATTGCAATCGGGCTCACTCCCAGCACAAGGCTGAAAGTGAAGCCATGATAAACACATCGCACAAGGTTTATATAGACAGAAGTTGAGCATTCAGCAGGGATAACCACGTGGTGGATTTCTCACGTCCGAGGCAAGGATGGAAGTTTTGCAAGGTCGGAAGAAGCACAGTTCGAACCTTCTTATCACCTCTGGTCTAAACATGCTCTTGTACATATGCAGACTAAGTGGCACCTAATATTCTAAGTTACACACACGCAGAAACACAGAAAAGCCATGTTTCTGTTTTCATAAGCACATGATTCATACAAGGAATTAATAATACAAGGCACTTGATTATTATATTCTTAAGTCATTAACAGTGTTTGGAAATTATCTCCATCAGTCCCTCCTTTTATCCGTTTCAATGGATAATTCAAAATCACAATCAAAATCACAATTAAAATTAAAATCAAAATCACCTTTCTTAATTCGTCAATTATCAATTTCAATGGATAACTTCAAAATCATCACTCTGAGCTTTATCACATGGATTTTCGGAACAGAGATCATTACTGAGCATTATTTCATCTCATCATAAGTCTCATCATCATATTTCACATCACACATTTGTATACTTTGCATTTGTAGGCCAACATAGTGGGTGTCGAGTGTGAGTGTGTGTGTGTGTGTGTGTGTGTGTCATTAGCTCGCCTAGGCTTCAGATAACATTCAAACAAGGCCTCTTTGCTCTGTCCTTGAAGGCCCTGTTCCCCATCAGGCATTCTGTTGGACAACTTTTTGCATCTTTTGTAGAATCAGATCTAAGTCTTTCCCATCTCGGGTGTTGTCAGGGACATATATGCAACATTGGTCAGTACCAAGCATGACACAAATGCCTCCATTCATGGCAGTGAGAATTTCAAGCACGGTTGTTTTTTGCCGCGTTAACCTGGAGTTGGCGTGTAGTTCTTCTCTGATCTTTTGTAGTCCGTCTCTGGTCAGGTTCTGGAACTTCATCTCAGCGTAGTAAAGGAAGTTAATCCAATCTGTGTGTGCTCCGATGACGCACCAGGGGCAGAGGGTAGATGCCAGGCCATTGGCTGCTGGGTTCAAGGCTTTGTAGTGGTCTGGAATGCCTCAGGGAATGCCCAGGCCATCCCCTGCTTCTCTCATCCCTCGTACGGAATGCATTGGAACGTTCCTCAGGTAGGTTGGTTGTACCAACATTGTTCTAGCACAAGGCCCAGACCAACTCACAGGTAGTGTAGCTCTTAATTCACCATCCCCACTTATCAGCTATGGCTATATCCTGTACTTCAAGAAGTCTGCCATTCAAACACATCCCCGCTATTCTACATTCAGTGGAAGTATTTAACTGTATTTCTCTCCCATTATCTATCACATGTGTAATGGTTTTACATTGTGTCCCGTGTCCTAGGTGTGGATCGTTCTTTTCCCCAGGTTTTAAATAGCATTCAAACAGAGCATCTTTTCTAATAATGTGTGGAGGTGGGGCAACATTGTCTGGCATGTAGGGTCAGTTAAAATGTGAACAGTCATGCTGTATAGCTGTATCATTAAACGCCCTATTTCCCATCATTAGCAAACATTCTGCAGAACACATTGGCTGTTGTATGTAGTTACATTGGGCAGGAAGATATGAACATTCTTTTCTACGACACGAGGTGTCCGCTAGATGGCACATCTCACACGTGCACTTGATAGCTAAGAGTAAGTTGACCATGTTTCTTCCAGGCTTCAGTTTCTCTAAATTCTTTGTCGCAGTGATCTATGTCATAAGGTACAGGGGTCGCCAGGAGTGGTTTGGTCGGCAACCTGGGCCCTGCACAGACTAAACAGACTAAACTAACTTGTGGTACTTGCGTTCTGACGGTCTGATTTACCCATTTCCATCACGGATGATCTTTAGCCAGGCCCCATCGTGGATATTCGTCCAGGGCCTGTGTTTGCTGTCTAGTATGTTACTAGAACAACAATGTAAAATCCTACAGTCGTTGCTAAGAGTCCCTCACATCCTCTGGCCCACTTTCCGTAACCTCCTATGACCTTGCAGAGGAAGAGACCTCTTACTCCACAATTTCCACTAGGTTCTAATCCCCCAGGACAGTACTGTATCTTCTGCCAGCGGTTGAGACGAATAGAATCTAAACATCTAAACCCCTTTGTAGGCTGGTCTTCTGTCACAGTGGGCACACCCTGGAAACAGCAAAGAAAGATGATCTTTATTCCTCTGCCTCAGCCGTGTGCAGGCTTACCCGTTTGCATTGAGCCAGAAGTATCCACGTGGCTCTATCAGCTATTTTGACTGCGGTAGGTGTTGACAGTAGCACTTGTTATGGTCTGTCCCACTTGGGCGAATGGCAGTGTTTTCTTTTGAGGCTGTTGATTAGGACCCAATCTCCTGGTCCAACCTTGAATTCAGCCTCACAGTGTTCCTGTGTAGGGGAGAGAAGTCTGAGAGCATTTAGTTTCGACATCATCTTTGCCATATATTCATCAAATGTATATTCAATCTCTTAGTCTGTTTCAGCAAATGGTTTGAGAGTTTAGGCAGTGTAGATTCTTCCATACATCATTTCAAACAGTGATAACAACATGCATGCTTAATATCACTAATTTCACTCTTGGATTCTCAAATCGCTTTGAATAGTTTGGTTCATTCTTTTCTACCAGTCCGGCTGACTGGGGGTTGAATGAACAGTGATTGTCTATGGCTAGACAATATTTCTTTCTTTCGTTGGGATTTAACTCAATAAAATCAATAATGAATGATTAAACATCTTTCTCATGAAATATAAAGTACAAATATATGATGCTTACTATCCCCACTTATTGAGGCATATTTTCACCATGGCTCAATATTGCAGCATATCTTTTAATATTGTGAGATCTAATTCTTCAATTGTGTATGTGTCAGATGGTTGTTGTAGTGCGGCCTGGTTAGTGGCCTTGTCTGCTTTGTGGTTTCCCAATGAAACCGGGTCTTTGCATGTGTGCGCAATCAGTTCAATTAGTTCCGCTGCTTGTGCAGAATAGTGTGGAAGTAGTGGCTATGCGTTCAAGGTTTATTAGCTTGAACCATCAACAAACAATAGTTAAATCAGCTTCTGGAAAAGGCATATCTTGTAGGTCAGCTCTGGCTGCCATAGTTTTTATCTGTCCTCTGCCGTAAGTAAAAGTGTAACTGGGTTAAATGTCACGCAGCGCTCAATATTGATATGAGGCTGAGTGAGCAAAAAAAAAGTACGCATGTGGAACTTTCAGTGTAAGTGTCTGTTTAGTACAATAGGAGCAGAGGCCTGCACCGCCAAGGCTGCAGCCACTACTGCTTGTAAACATTCAGACATTGCTTGGGCTACTGGATCTAGCCGGGTTGACTAGTATGCCACTGATATCAACTTTAAGTCCCCACTTATGCATTAACACAGATGTTATATAACCTTTTTTACAGTCTATTGTTTGTACGAATGGCTTTGTCATGTCATGGATGTGCTAGGACAGCAGAACTGACCAACAGTTGTTTTATCTGTTCAAATGCCTGCTTTCCATCTTCAGGCCTTTTAATAATATCTCCTGCTGACCTGGGCTGAGAATAAAGTAAACTCTGCAACATTTGTGTTTCTAACGCGTGGTTAGGAATCCATTATCTACAGAAGTTAGTCATTCTCAGAAAATACATAATTAATTTCTTTGTCTGTGGCTGAGGTGCTTTTTAAGATAGCTTTACTTTAGTGGACCACAGCTGCTAATGTTGTGGCCTTGTTTCTGCTAAAAATCCTAACAACGCCAGGGTATGTTGTTTACAGGTCTTCTTATCTGGAGGAACAGCACTAGATGTTCAACAACAATTGACTGTCCCTCGAACTGTAGCTAAGTTTGAGCTCATGGCTTGTGAGAATACAGTCTTTTGAGCCAGCACTCAGCCCCCACCCATCCTGTCTCAGTCCAATGTATCAGTCTAGGTTAATGTAGTTAGTGTGACAGGCTTACATTTCTCTTAAAATCTTTTTATTTTAATTTTTTTGGGGGGGGGGGGCTAAACAGTGTATATTCTATACATAATAATATTTTGAGACATCATTGTTTAATTTTATTCTAAAACCCATGTATTGTTGGAACAATTATAATGCCCAACCCACATCACATCTCTTCCTAATAAGTTTGTAGGGAATGTTTTTGAAACATAATCTGTATTTTTAAATATCTCTCCTGTTTCAAACTCTGCTTTTAGATGTCTCTTTCTTCTTACAACCTTACTGTTCTGGGCATCTAATTCTCTGATTACTGCTCAGCAGGCACCAGAGTCACACAAAACAAAACAAAAAAAATCATTGGCTTTCTTGCCACCATTAATGTAAGCTTTGCTCTGTTTGGCGCAACCAATAATGTAAAAACATTTTCAAATCAGTGTTACAATTTTCTTGTTGTTGTAGACATTTTAAACCACCTCTTATTGCTATTATCATGTGCGTCTTCTGCTTTCGACGCACTTTTTCCCATTTGCAAGTTATTTTATGTATTTCTCTTAATACCTCTAATAATAACTGCTCTTGAAACCTTTTAAATTACCTTTATCTTATTCTTCACACTAGGGTTAGTTATGTTTCTATTTTCAGACTCTCATAGTTTGTTCTTGAGATCGCAATGCTGAGTCAACCCGAGCCCGACCAGAGGGCCCCCGTCTCACTCGTTTGGTGAGGAGGTTGAGGCCAGGGGATTTCCCTGGGGTGATCAGTCCCCTACTGGTTCCGGGTCAAGGCATCTCAGTAATGCGAAATCAGTCCTTTAATTACATAAATTATGACTATAATTATCTGTGTTTTACCCATTGTAAAAAGTTTGTCTCAATCCCACAGAAAAATAACACAGGAGTATCTCTGACTCTTGCAAATTCTTTCAGGAATATATCTTAAAACAGTTAGTATCAACCCCACAGGTAACACAAGGTAAGGGAGAATGGATAGACCTTTAAGAGACTTCTCCGGAGTCGTCTAGAAATAGGTCTAGAGAGTTTGTACAGGCTTCCAGTGGCCAAGGGGATATATCTCTCATTTACCCCGAAGAGTTTGTACAGGCTTCCAGTGGCCAAGGGGATATATCTCTCATTTACCCCGAAGAGTTTGCGGAGGACCCCCTACCACGCAGGTTTATCTCTCATTTACAACCGAAGAGTTTGCGGAGGACCCCCTACCACGCAGGTTTATCTCTCATTTACAACCGAAGAGTTTGCGGAGGACCCCCTACCACGCAGGTTTATCTCTCATTTACAACCTTTTAACACAGCTAGCAAATTCGTTCAACACACGAGGCAAGCAGGAATATCTCTAACAAGTTTGTAACCTTAAAGAATTCCTTCTCTACCCCGCGGAGAACAGGCAACACAGCCCCACTCAAAGACACGTGTACACAAAACCGAAGCAAACAATAAACCAACAATATACTACCGTGCACTTACAACAAACAAACAATATACTCACAAACAGCTCGGAGTCCACACCCTA
>NC_045175.1:14574068-14626568 GCF_900700415.2 Clupea harengus | reverse complement strand
TCAGAAATGCACAACATATACAAAAATGTTACATCACCATTTGCATAGTATCATCAAAGCAGTGGTGTATAAACAGAGTACACATATCACTATTTCCACAGCATCACAGTATCACAGAATTACATCATGTGTATGAATAGGAGTGGAAGACTCCTATGTTCCTGCAGCATGGGGAGGTCATGTGATCTGGCACAGGGACACTGAGGAGTCAGAATAAACCCAAAACCCAGGATAGAGGGGCTCAGTGAATGTGGAGTGGAACGTGTGCAGGTGGGTAAGTGTGTCAGAGGAGACGCTGTAGAAGCACAGAGTGCCAGCCGGCCAGTCCAGGTACACTCCTACTCTTCTGGAGCGGGAGGAGGGGACAGGTATGAAAGTGTGTTTAAAAATATGCCAAGCAGAGTAATTGCCAGAGGAGCAGAACAGACTCCATGACTTGTCATTATATCCCAGTGCACTGTCATTACTCTCTCCTTTCCTCTGGAGGCTTTTATACGCCACTCCTACAGTAGCCGCACCCCCACTCCACTCAGCCTCCCAGTAGCAGCGTCTAGACAGACCCTCTCTACACAACACCTGATCCCACCCGTCAAATCTCTCTGGGTGGTCAGGATACAGCTGCTCCTTTCTCACACGTGTCACCTTTCTGTTCCCCTCAGAGAGAGAGAGACGTGTGTCTGCTGTGTTTGGGTTCAGTGTGAGCTCACAGGCATCTGCAGACAAGAGGAGAGGAGAGAGGAGAGAACAACATCATCAGAATATGGGGAGTGACAGCTGCTGCCGACTAATCCACACTCTCTCTATTTCACATTCCAGACACAGCACACCAATGCACATACACACAACTTCATATTCCAAACAGAACACACACCTACATATTTAGGTCTCACCAGTACATACAAACACACACACACACACACACACACACACACACACACACACACACACACACACACACACACACACACACACACACACACACACTCACACACACTACTTCACATTCCAAACAGAGCACACCAATAAACACACACACACAAACACAGACACACACACACAAAATCACTATAACACATTCCAAACACAGCACACCAATACACAAAATCACACAGTACACCAATACACACACAAACACATACACACACACACCACTACATATTCAAAACAAAGCACACAAATACACACACACACACACATACAAACTTGTGCTGTCAAACGATTAAAATATTTAATCGCGATTAATCGCATTTATGTCATAGTTAACTCCAAATTAATCGCGATTAATCGCAAATTTTTATCTATTCTAAATGTCTCTTCGTTTATTTATTTTTTCCGTCTTTTTATTTTTATTTTAATGCCCTTATCAACATGGAAAAGTGGATTGGCTTGCTTTATGCAAATGTTTTATTTTATTGAAAACCAACATTGCCAAACAGGGCGGTACAAAATAAAATTATAAAGTGCACATTTCAGGTAAACAAGGACTCTTAGGCCTATAGTGCAGTTAAACCATGGCTTAATATTTTCTTTTTTTCAAGTTTGCTGGGAACATAGCAGTCAGGCCTCTTATTTCAGAAACAATGAACCGTAACAGTTAGGTTACCAATAAAAGGTAAGCCTACTACTTCTTTGCTTTCAGCCAGCTGCCTGTTGACATTTTCAGACAACAGTGAAGCTCGCTTCTTGTGCACAACACAACTTTTAAAAGTAAACTTTCCATTCAGAAGCTTTTTATCATCCATTTCGCTGTATCGCACTCACCATTCACTCAAACCGAAAGTTAACTTGTTAGTTCAGATACGCCCCCTAGCGGGAGCACGGGTTGCAACCGGGCTGATAACATCTTAATTACGTGCATGTAGCCACAAAAATAAAAAACATTTTACCATAAACAGACTTTTATCTGAAAAACACTAATACTGCCACAAGCACACGTAATATCAAATGCCTGAGTTCAACAGTTCATTAGAAAACGACACAAAGAAAAACGTGGTGTGCCCCCTGCTGTGCCCCACCCCCTGACGCCTACTCAAACTAATCGTCCATTTAAACATGCTGTCTTTGCCAAAATGTCTTGTTTTCTGCCATGAAAAAATCGTTATCTATCCAAACAACTAAATGATGACCCTGAATAGTTTAACTGAGGATAATATTGTGGTTTATTTATGTACTCACATCACAGCACAAAACATGCCTCCATTTCCCATATCATATGATCTCAATCTTCTCGAGCTCCTCGTGGCCATGACAAATATATATATTTTTTAAACATACCTGAATAATCAAAGCCATATATCTCTTCTACGAAACTGTGCAGTTTTTATTGGCCACAGTACATTTTATTCCTTGTTCTACCGTAATTTTCATGTCTAGTGCCCACAAACCAACCACTTCCTGTAACAGATGACCGCATTCAAAATGCCTGTTTCTCCAATCCAGTTACTATTAACTGATTGACACCTATTCTATCCAATAGTACTCATTCTCATGTTTACAATGGTATGCCCATTGCCTGTCTTTGAATAATATTACGGTGTGATTGGTCCACGCGTAACCGAAGGTTCTCTGGTGCTCTTTCCATGCGCCAGAGGAGTCATTCCAAGCACAGGCTTTGCGCATTCAACACAACACGTGGAATTCGGCCATGGACACAATTGGAACAGCTGGATTGTGTCCTAGACATGACATGTAAGTATCTATATCTGCATTTATGTTTTCAGACACGCATAATACTATTAGTATGCACTTTGGTATGTTTTCACAATATTGGCTTGCCTATGTATTTGTCTGGCAAATTAGCCAGCCTGCTAGCATGCTCGCTAAAGTTAGCTACATGGTGTTTTTGCTGTGTTGTGTGCTCGTAATGTAAACTATGTAAATACATATCTGTATGTATGGTTTCACACACGCATAATACCATTGGTATGCATTTTTGTACGTTTCCAAATTATTGGCTTGCCTATGTATTTGTCTGGCAAATTAGCAAGCCTGCTAGCAAGTTCGCTAACGTTAGCTACATGCTATATTTGCTGTGTTGTGTCCTCCTGATGTAAACTATATCTGCATGTATTCGTTCACACACGCATAATACTATTAGCTTACATTTTGGTATGTATGGCATGTTATATATCTCCTGTTGTGTACTCTCTATGTCTGCATCTTTCTTGTTTTTAGTTGCATATTGTGTTTGGTTATTTTACAATGTCTTTATTTTTTTTGCTGGATTGCTGAGTTGTTTGTGTAACATTTGCCAATTGATTTATTTTTTCCAGAGAGATGTCCCTGCAGGAGATGCATCTGTCCGCTCCCCACTCATTTCATCTCATCTGAACAGATCTCATCTCATCAGAACAGAACTCATCTCATCTTATCCCTCCACACCCACACCCCACTACACCACCACACCCCACTACACCACCTCCACACACCACCACACCCCACTACACCACCTCCACACTACACCACCTCCACACTACACCACCTCCACACACCACCTCCACACACCACCACACCCCATCACACACCTCCACACACCACCTCCACCACACACCACCACCTCCACACACCTCCACACACCACCACCACACCACACCACCTCCACACACCACCACCACACCACACCACCTCCACACCCCATCACACACCTCCACACACCACTACACCACCTCCACACCCCACTACACCACCTCCACACACCACCTCCACACGCCTCCACACACCACTACACCACCTCCACACGCCTCCACACACCACTACACCGCCTCCACACACCACTACACCACCTCCACACCCCACCACACACCTCCACACACCTCCACACCCCACCTCCACACACCACTACACCACCTCCACACCCCACTACACCACCTCCACACACCACTACACCACCTCCACACCCCACTACACCACCTCCACACACCACTACACCACCTCCACACGCCTCCACACACCACTACACCACCTCCACACGCCTCCACACGCCTCCACACACCACTACACCACCTCCACACGCCTCCACACACCTCCACACCCCACTACACCACCTCCACACACCTCCACACCACCTCCACACCCCACCACACACCTCCACACACCACCACACACCTCCACACACCACTACACCACCTCCACACACCACTACACCACCTCCACACACCACTACACCACCTCCCACACACCACTACACACCTTCACACACCACTACACCACCTCCACACGCCTCCACACCCCACTACAACACCTCCACACGCCTCCACACCCCACTACACCACCTCCACTACACACCTCCACACACCACTACACCACCTCCACACACCACTACACCACCTCCACACCACCTCCACACCCCACCACACACCTCCACACACCACTACACCACCTCCACACGCCTCCACACCCCACTACACCACTACACACCTCCACACACCACCTCCACACACCACCTCCACACCCCACTACACCACCTCCACACCCCACTACACCACCTCCACACGCCTCCACACACCACTACACCACCTCCACACCCCACTACACCACCTCCACACGCCTCCACACACCACTACACCACCTCCACACACCACTACACACCTCCACACACCACTACACCACCTCCACACCCCACCACACACCACTACACCACCTCCACACCCCACTACACCACCTCCACACACCACTACACCACCTCCACACACCTCCACACACCATTACACACCCCTACACCACCTCCACACCCCACCACACACCTCCACACCCCACTACACACCTCCACACACCACTACACCACCTCCACACCACCTCCACACCCCACCACACACCTCCACAAAACCACAAAACATACATGATGTACTTTTGAGTACAAAACCACAAAACATACATTATGTACTTTTATATGGATCTGGATAGGTTTTTGGGTATATTTTGGAGAGGCTATAGACCATCATATGTGTTGTCACAATAAATTACAATATATTACACTGAAATTAATTCAGAATGGTTTGCTGTAGTACAGAAGGCAAGAAAAAAGTATGAATTCTTGATGTACAGTGACAGGTACTGGATTTTGTATTTGGTGAGGTTGGAGAGGTTATGAGACACTTGGAGACGTCTAAAGGTACCATATGGAAACTGATGTGTAACACTTGTAAACTTTTGTCTATCTGCTTCAAATTTTTTACACACACTGTCAAGATGTTGTTGCATCAGGAAATGTAAATGTTAGTTTCCTATGACATTCAAAACCCAGTTCTACACTGAAACATAAAAAAAACACTAGGCGTTTTATGTTTTTTCTGACAAAAATGTTGGTTTTGCTGCTCTGAAATGTAAACTAAACTAAATGTAAAAAAAAATTTACGCCGTTAAAATGGGTTTGCGTTAATGCCGTTAATAACGCGTTAAACTGACAGCACTAATACAAACACAAACAAAATACAACTACATATTCGAAGCATAACACACAAACACAAACACACCACTACCCACTCTAAACACATTACACCAATACACACAATCACACACACACACACACACACACACACACACACACACACACAACCACACACACAGACTACTACTGATTCCAAACAAAATACACCAACACACACACATACACTGACTACATTCCAAACAAAGCACACCAATACACACACACACACACACACACAACAACACAACAACACACAAACCCACACACACGCACAAGTACACACTCACACACAAAACACACAAACACACTACATTCCAAACACAGCATACCAATATGCAAACACAAACAAGCACACACTCACTCACACCACTACAGATTCCAAACACAGGATGCAAATACACACAATCTACCACTGCAGATTCCAAACACAGCACCCCAACACACACACACACGCAATGACAAATTCCTTACACGATACACTAAATCAGACACACACACACACACACTCACCTACACATTCCTAACCCAGCACAACAATACACAGACACACTACATTCCAAATACTGTATGCCAATACACACACACACTGCTAGACATTCCAAACACACCACACCACACATATACACACACAAGGGGTAGACAGTGAGAAGAGTGTTAAAACATCAGCAAGGGCAGGGGTTGAAGACTTAGTTTTAGACATGAGCTCTTGCACTGGAAGTCTTGTCAAACACAAAACATACTGTATGTATTCATTATATAAGAAAAGTATAAACTTCATAACAAGCAATATTTCTCTCCCTGTTCTGATGGGAAGGCACTCTTGAAAGTGGTGGTTTCTCATGACATTTGAATCAGCCTTGCATTTCCCCCAGTCCATGTATATATAGAAGTGTCAGCATATGATCATTTAAATCATTCTTATTCAGAGAAGAGAGAAGTTAAAATATGAGATATGTGTTGGTAACGAATGATGAAGCTGTGTCACATTGTCATCGTATATGTCATCGTATCTTTTCAACTGAGTATTAAAAAGACTCTCAGTACATAGAACTCAGTACACAAATTAATGCTTAATAATGCTTGTCTGTACTTATTAGTGTATGTGCTATTTGTAATAAATAAAGAATACAAAATATAGGTAAATGTATTATTATATGGCGACAATAGAATATAGCAAATGTAACAGAGTTATAAATGTAAATAGATTAAATGTAAATAGAGTGTGAGTTTCGCCATAAATAAGCGCGTTTTAATAGTGTTGGTGTTTTGGAGCCACCTTTGGGGATGTGATGTACTGCAGGTCTGCAAGATATATTCATGTGCCGTTGCCATAATCAGACAGAAGAGATATGCCTGTCAGTGGTAGGTCCATAATGCAATTTGACCATCACAATTTTTAGATAGCTAGATGCAGTGAATGTCAAGAACTTTGACATAACGTGTATTTTCTATAATAAGTATGTATTGTGTTGGTTTGTAAAGCAAGTTTGACAATGGGCAGAAAGTTTGATTGTATTATTTTACTTGAACACGAGGTTCATTGTACACACTGTGATTAGCTAGCTAGTTCGCTAGGAACTTCCCACTGCTCACGTTCCGTTAGCTAGCTAAATATTAATAGAATAGTATAATAATAATAGAATATAAATAATAAAAATAATAATAGTAATAGAATATAAATAGCCATACTGAACCTGACGTATTTTGTATTTTATTTGACTTGTGCATATGCTGCGTATGTCAACCGTTGTTTGTTTATATAACAGGTATGTTGCTCCAATGCCAAAATGTGTGTGTTATGTGTGCATTGTTGTTTTAATTGTTCATGCACTGGTTTGCTTTTGTGTGATTATTGTGTTGTTGTATATGGGCCATTCTACCGAATTGGTGCAAAGTGTGGTCCCACAACAAGAAAAATTATTTACAAAACAATTAAGTATTCAGACATAGATATTTACTAAGAATATGTTATGGTCTATTTAAACCCAAGACATTAAATGAGATAGGGATAAGCTAAATATACAAAATCATCATATTTTAATAAATACACAACGCAGATACTTGCAATTATGGCTGAGAAACGAGTTTACAGTGATGTGGGAGATAATTTTGCTAGTCCAGTTCTACCAAAAGGGAGAGGTATGTTGGGTGCCTGGCAAGGTTTTGATAGTGGTGCTGTGGGACGTGGGTTGTTCAGTGGGGGGGCAGGTAATTCCCAGTCATTAGCTGACAGCGGTAGGGGTACAGGGTTAAGTCAAAACCCAGGTTGTACTCCTGTTGGCCAGTTCATGGGGGAGGGTCCTCTCACATCCACACCCAACAGCAGCGTTGATGCCGCCGCTATTGACCATTTCACAGGTATGATGGGCAGTGTTGTGCATGAACGCGTTCAAAAGAACGCGTTCATTGAACACGGTCATTTTTATGAGAACGATGAACTAAACGCAACTTCATGACAAATAATGAATTTGAAAGGTGAACACGTTCATATTATCTGAGGTCTAGCTAAAACATTACGGAATGTTTTCCTTCTACTGAGGAAAGACGCTGTCTAAATCGAATGCTTGTACCATGTCGTTGCTCAGTACCTGTCGTTGGCCATAGTAATTGTTTGTTAAATTGCCCAGACAGACCATGTTTCGGTAAATGACCACATTTGGTAATTGCGTTGGTCATGTGACTCCACTTCTCACGATGCAATGTTTTGATATCGCTTCACGGCATATTTAGATGGAGTAGCAGTTAACTTCGGGCATATTTTCACATAATTGAACGTTGCACTTTGTTGAAGTTGTGTGTGTCCATGTACATGTGAGTTTGACTTTGTAGCCTACCTTGTCATTATGTGTTTGTTATAGTTTAGCTTTCTCATAATTGTTACGAGCACTGTCACTTAATTAATCTAGCATGATGCACTGTTCGTGAACTCGCTTAGCATAAACTGCTAATGTACAAATACGAGTGTTACAGGGTTTACCTATGCTAACTTTTGTTGCCCTTGTTGATCTGAGATTAAGCCAGTAGCATGTCATTGCTGAAGAGGTTAAATTATTACCTTTAGTTCCCTGTATAATTAATTATTGAAATGGTAGGCTACTACAGGGCTGTGTATTAATGTATATTTTCTGTTTGTACTTTACTTTCTCTCACACACACACACACACACACACACACACACACACACACACCTACAATTTATCCCATTCATTGTTGTTAATGCAATACAAAGAGTGAAGAATCAAACTGAATATCCAAGTCTCCATTCTTTTCCATTCTAATCGGTTGACCCTCAGTGATTACACATTTCCCGAAGGCCCTCTATAACAGTACCCGTATCATTTCTGCGATACCTAAACCAACTAACTCGACTTCACCCTACATTACCCATGAATCATCGCACACACATGTATACCAAACAAGCAACGTATTCCAAGGCAACAGCTGTCGGTGTCAAAATAAAAATGAGAAGTGAAAGCGAAAACAGAGACGCAGACTCAGCGAGTAGGCCTACATCCGATCCACCTTATTATTATGTGCGGGATTTTTACACACTGTCTGATAAAGTTTCCGACAGTAAAAATCTCACTTTTCCGTGCAAATTAGCAATAATTAAAAAAAAAAAATGAAAATGAACTGAACTATGAACTAGTTCAGAATTGAAATGGTGAACTATGTGACGGTCGTGGTGCGACCGCACATTAACTGCACACTCTTGCCCCATATTTGCACCCACTAGCGCACCCAAACAGACATGGTTTGCACACACACGCACACACAAACACTCATACCACTGATTACAATTGGATCCACCTCATGGACACCGCTAATTGCTAAGACTGGCAGAGGGGACACGGAAAATGGTCTGGGCCAGGCCACCTGGATAAAGTGGTTGGTTTTACAAACCTTTCGAACATTATTTTATTACATAGCTATCTCTTTGTTTTATGATTGTGAAGAAATGCTATGTTTGTCTCGGGGTCTGTCTTGTCATTGTGTATTGTTTAGTGTTTGTGTCTACTCCCGTGTGTGAAAATGGTGCTGGCCGCCAGGTGTATATATGTTCATTGTTCTGTCTTGAGGAGTCAAGTCTTGTCAGGTATGTGCATTTATGTGGACCCTTATGTTACTGCTGATTTTTGTCCTCTACATCATTTAGAGGCATAGCAGGTATTGTAAGAGAGATTAGTACTGCTGCATGGTGTCCTCTACCCCATTTAGAGGCTGAGCAGGTGATCTTCATGCAGACTGCTGCTTTTTGTCCTCTGTTCATTTGAGAGGCTTAGCAGTTCTCCTGGGTATTTTGAACCCCATTAAAACTTTATATTTGAACCCTCACTCTGTCTCTGAGCTTTTGGGCCAAACCCACATTTTTGACGGCAACCGAGGCTCGGTCCGTCACAAACTATGAACGTGAACGATTCATGTTTACTTGTATGAACTGAACTTTGAACTAGTTCATGAGAGGTGTGAACGTGCACAACACTGATGATGGGACAGTTGGGTGCTCAGGTTGGCGAGTCCATTGTAGCCAGGTTGTTGTCTGCTGGTGTAGTTAATGTAGACAGTGTACACCAGAGTGGCGCACCTCTCAACACATCACCCGCACATACAGGCAGTGACTCCAGCACTGTTAGACAGACAGACTCACACGTTACCGTGCATGTACAATCAGACAAAGAGCCTAAGTTATTCAGGGGTGACGGTTCTGACATATACCCTGTCCAGGATTGGATTGACATGACTGACATGGCTTATCTCAGGAAGCAAAAGTGCCCTGTGGCAGAGCAGGCTGAAGAGATAATGGGGAAGCTGATGGGAAAAGCAAGAGATGTTGTGAAGGTTGCCCTACGTAGCGACAAAACTCTTGATGTGACTCTGAACCCCACCCGTATTTTTGATATTCTCCTTCAGTATTTTAGTGATGCGACGTCATGTCTTCCATTAGCAGATTTTGACTCCACCCTGCCTCGACCTAGCGAGAGCCCAGTTGACTACTGGTTGAGGGTAAACAGAGCAGCTGACCTTGCCGACGAAGGCCTCCGTAGACAAGGTAGGCAGATGGATAGCTCAGATGAGGAGATAGCTTGCATGTTTGTCAAGCATTGCCCCGACCCTGAGCTTTCCTCTAACTTCAAGAGTAAGCCTATTCATGAGTGGAGTGCACGTGACATACAGTTGAGAATTGATGATTATCAAAGGGAGTTGAGAGCCTCCTGCAGAGCCCGTGGAGAGTTAAAGAGCCATACTGCCACCATAGCCAGCCAGTGTAGTGTCACACTCAGTGCCCCGCCCTTAACTCTACCACAGCTACTAGCCCAGAGAGCCACACACAGTTCCCCCTCCATCACCGCCCTGAGTCAGAGCCATGCCTCACCTCAGACACCAGGCCCTCCCTCTAACTCCTCTATGCCAGCTATCTTACAGAACACTCAAGAGGCTGAGGAAAGGATTGTCTCTCGCATGATGTCGATGTTAGAGTAGATGATGGGCAGAGTGGAGCAGCGTGGTATCGCTCCCCGTGGAGGAAGATTCCAGAGTGGTAATCGTGAGAAGGCCTGTCATGACTGTAATGATAGTAAGCACTCCACCGTCACCCACTGCATGTCAAAGAAGCTGTGTTTTGCCTGTCTAGCCCCGGGTCACACAAAGACAGTATGCCCCACCAAGTCTTCCTCTCAGTTTAAGGGAAACTAGTTGACTCATACTCAAGGGGAGAAAGTATGAGTCTTAATTCGTCCTCCCACTGTGAAGATATTTCAGATGCAGAGATCATCTATGCAACAAACAAGATTTCATGTGATAACACTCAAGTTGTCTTTCAGAACATACACAAAGTTGGTGGCAGTGACAGTCTTTTCTACACACCTGTGTCAATTGGTGATACAGTGACCTTGAATGCAATGCTAGACAGTGGCTCTATGGCTTGCACTATCAGTGAGACTGACGAAATGAAGCTTAGAGAAGCTGGTGTAATTGCAGCACATTATCGGTTCAACATGTCGTCCTCATTGGCTGTGGTGGTCGCCGTGTCATGCCTAAGTCAGCTGTCTATTTGCAGATGGAGGTGTATGGCTGCAAGCTCACGGTTCCCACTCTCATTGTCCAAGGCCAGCATGATGAGATGATATTGGGCACCAACGTCATCAAGCATATTCTTTGCCAGTATAAGGAATGTGACTGGAAAGCTGTATCTGCCCCTTGTCCTGCTTGCGATCCAGAGTCTGAGCGGTTCCTCTCTATGCTTGCTGGTATGGACCGCTGGAGAGGTGAGGAGGTTCCATACAAGATAGGCACTGTCAGAAGCAACTCAGCTGTGTGCCTTGAACCTGGTTGTGAGTACCTGTTGTGGGGGAAGCTGCCCAAGTCTACTCCTGTGTCCCCTGGTAGTACTGTGATGACAGAGCTCACTTCATGCCGCTCAGCTCCGAGAGGGATTCTGGTGGCAAGAATGGTGACGTCGTTGTGGGGCGACAGATGGATTCCATTAAAGCTCATTAACACCTCAGACAAGCCGGTCTTGGTGAGATGCAACGCTAAGTTAGCTGACGTTTTCCCCTGCATTGCTCTCGAAGACATGGACGACGCACACACAGCAGAGCTCTGACAGAATCTCAATGAGCACGCTTAAGTTGAAGAAGGGACCGGAGAGTTGAAGTCAGGTTTCTGGAGTTTATTTCGGCGTGGAGACCCCCTCTCAGCTGGTACTTAGAGAAAGGCCTACCTGATAGCAGAATGTGTTGGCATTTATACATTTCAGTCAGGTAGAATACAATAGGGGAGGGGATGACCACACCCTTTAGGTGAGACAGTGGGGTGAGGGGTTCACCTATGGGGGGAGGGGGGTGATACCAGGGTACAAAGAGTTTTAGCAGGAAGGAGGGGGGAGGGGTTCACATGCCTTTTGTTCAGGTCTCAGTGAGACAGACAGAGTACACATCCAAAATGAGTTGCAGATACAAAATAATGCTACACTAAGTTCACGTCTTTTACAAAAACAGAATATCAATATTTTGCAGTTCCATCAGCTCCCATTAAACAGTTGTTTACTAGTGGACAGTCCCTCTGAGAACAAATCATATTCTGCTGAAGAAAGGCTCAAGTCAGTTGGACTGAGTGAGGTTGACATAAGCTTCGCTGATGTGTCTGGACAGTGTAAAGACAAGCTGACTGAACTGGTTGTGCGCTATAGTGACATCTTCTCACGTCATCATCTGGATTGCGGAGAGGCAAAGGGGTTCGTCCACTGTATACACCTCTTAGACAACAGGCCGTTCCGGCTACCGTTCAGACGTGTGCCTCCCAGTCAATATCAGAAGCTGCGCCAAGTACTGAGTGAGATGGAGGAGAAAGAGATTATCAGGAAGTCCACCAGTGAGTATGCGTCTCCATTAGTTCTAGTATGGAAAAAGAATGGGGATCTTCGTGTCTGTACAGATTTCCGCTGGTTGAACAAGCGTACTCTTAAAGACGCTCACCCTCTCCCTCACCAGGCAGACTGCTTAGCGGCGCTTGGAGGAAACTCACTTTTCAGTACAATGGACTTGACCTCTGGGTTCTACAACATGCCGTTGCACGAAGATGACAAAAAGTACTCTGCCTTCACCACTCCAACAGGCTTGTACGAGTACAATCGTTTGCCCCAAGGCCTGTGCAACAGCCCTGGAAGTTTTATGTGCATGATAACTAGCATTTTTGGGGATCAAAACTATCTGAGTGCTTTGCTACTTAGATGATCTGCTAGGCTTTGCTCCAGATGAGGAGACTGCTCCGCAACGCTTGGAGATGGTGTTTAGCAGACTGCGCAACCAGAACTTGAAACTAGCCCCCAAGATGTGCTTTTCCCTGCGCAAGTCTGTGAAATTCCTTGGGCACATAGTTGATGAATCAGGTGTGTCAACTGACCCTAGTAAGATTGAGGGCATCATGAAGGTCTTTCCTGGAAATGATCAATTATTGCCAACACTTTGTGCCCAACTACTCTGCCATTGCCAAACCACTCTTCTCTCTGTTGTCAGGACAGAAATGTAAAAGTAAAGATAAACAGAAGCATAAACAAAGATCGCAAAGCAGGAAGTTAAGTGCGTCTGACTGGACCCCTGAGATGGAACTGGCTGACACAGTTGTCTTGGCCCACCCTGACTTCACCCGTCCTTTCATGTTGTCTGTCGATGCATCCCTTGACGGCATTGGCGCCGTTTTGTCACAGATCAGGGAGGGAGAAACCAGGGCAAGGCCCATTGCATTTGCCATCAAGTCACTCTCTCAGTCTCAGATAAATTACCCAGCACACCGTTTAGAATTTTTTGCCTTAAAATGGGCCATTTGCGAAAAGTTCAGCCATTGGTTGAAAGGCCATACATTCACGGTGTGGACAGACAACAATCCGTTGACCCACATCATGACAAAGCCAAAGTTGGATTGCTGTGAGCAACGCTGGGTGGCCAAGTTAGCCGGCTACAACTTCGACATCAAGTACGTTCCAGGTCCACATAATGTAGTTGCAGATGCTCTGAGCCGTGTGCCCTTTGTGAAGCAGAGAGTCAGTCTCAGACTTGTTCAAGAGCCTTTCAGAAGTCTTCTCTCTGAGGTCCAGGGTGTGACAAGTGACTCTGTTCAGGACACCTTCCGCTGCTCTGCTGCCCGTGATGGGTACCCACAACCAGACGGGTCTGAGAGTGTGCCCGCTGCTTTACAGGTCTACACTCAGTCCATTGGTGTTCTGCAGTCACACAATGAGTGGAAGACTGGGGCAAGAACCCGCGCTGTTGCTGCTCTGCACCATGTGCCACAGCTGATCCCAGGAGGTCAAGATTCACTCCCTGCTTATACAGAGAAGGAACTACGTGATGAACATCTCAAAGACAGAGCCCTTGTATTATCTTGTATTATGTAGAAAGACGTCGTAGACCCTCGAGGAGAGAACGAGCTAGAGAATCGGTCACAGCTTTAAGATACCTGAAGCACTGGGAGAAGCTTGTTTTGAGCAATGGAATACTCTTCAGAGTTTCAAGAGACCTGACTAACGTCAGCAATACGTGGTTCCTGAGTCACTTAAAGCTGCTGTCCTGAGGGGTATCCACGACGACGCTGGTCACCAGGGCCAATTCAGAAGTCTCGGGCTGGCCAAGTAGAGATTATTTTGGCTCAGTCTCGACACAGAGGTGAGGGACTATGTCCGCAGCTGCAAGCGTTGCATTGTCAGCAAGACAGCCGAACCCGCTGACAGGGCGCCCCTGGAGAGCATCACGTCCACCAGGCCACTCCAGCTCGTTTGCATTGATTTTGGGTCGGCTGAAGATGCAAGCAACAAGACGGTCGATGTACCGGTGTTGACCGACCATTTTACAAGAATGGCCCAGGCATTCCCCTGCAAAGACCAGTCAGCCAAGCAGGTGGCCAGAGTTCTCTGGGACAAGTTCTTCTGTGTGTACGGGTTCCCAGAGCGTATCCATAGCGACCAAGGGGCCAGCTTTGAGAGTCAGCTGATCAGTGAGCTGCTCAGAGTCTCTGGTATAAGGAAATCACACACCACCCCTTATCACCCTATGGGCAATGGGAGCGTGGAACGCTTTAACAGGATTTTAGGCAACATGATCCATGCACTGACTTCTGTCACGAAAGCCAACTGGCCAAGACGTCTTCAGACACTGACGTTCATTCAGGATATGCTCCTTTCTTTTTGATGTTCGGACGGACTCCTTGTCTACCAGTTGATGTATTTTTCCGCACTGTCCTGAATGATTCAGCTGTGGTCAGTTATGACAAGTATGTGGTGTCCCTTACAAAAGATCTAAAGCATGCCATGCTGATAGCCCAGGCACACATCACAAAAGAACAGTACCACCACACTGAGTTCTACAACAAGAGAGCAAAAGGGCCCGCCATCGATATTGGTGACCGTGTGTTGGTAGCCAACAAGAGGGAAAGAGGAAAGAGAAAGGTTGCAGATCGCTGGGAATCAACTGTGTATACCGTGGTGGGCAGGAACACTGAAACACAGTTACAAGATACAGGATACGGTCACTAGACGGGAAAGAATGGTCCACCGTAACCTCTTGATGTTGGTGAATTTCCTGCCTGTAGACGACACAAGTGTGTTCTCCGACCCAGGTTCATCCCTGCCTTCCCTTCAAGTGTCCAAGTCAAGCGACGACTCTGCCTCAGTTAATGGACAAGACTCCTTGCCGGATGGCATGGATGGAGACCGTGATGGTCGGGTTCCTAGCTCAGGATCTGAATGAACGCAGAGGAAGACTGGTCAAGAGCCTGTGGATGCCGAGGGAAGAACTGTCGAGTGGGTCGTTCAATCTCCATTCCCCGAAACCCTCTGAAGTTGAGTCAGTTGGAAATGGAGGAACAGAATCAGCCCCCCTTATCCCTCAGAACAATCCAAAGATGTCTGAAGGCTCCACAGACCATTCTGTCACCTCTGACCCGAGGCAGGTGACTGATTCTGACGTTAGTACAGATGTTGTTAGACACACAGATGGACAGTCAGATAGTTGTGACTTAGACATGCTCACACATACACAGACTGATGGACAGACTGTTGTGACACAGACAGACAATGCTACCGACACACATAGTATTGACACTTTAGCTTCTGTCTCACAGTCTCAAAATCCCAGTTTATCCACACGGGTGAGATCTAGGTTTGGCCGCATTATCAAGCCAGTTGACAGACTGATCCAAACTATGTCAAGGCAAGACATTGTTCACACACACCCATCCATGCAGGCTGTTTGCAGGTCAGTCTTTCAGGTCTTTCATGACTAGTCAGTGTCGTTTGAAGTCATGTTCACACACATTTAGTAATGTGATGTAGTCCAAGTCTGGATAGTTTTGAGGATTAACCATTAAGACTTACATCTCAGCAAACGTGGTCGAGCTCTGCTTACTGAAGCATGGTCAGTTCTGTAACAGAAACACATGGTTACACATATACTCTTCTAAAACAGATAAGATCTGCCGGGTTTCTTTTCATTTGAATAGTTAATAGTTATTAGATGAACTAAATGATAATTTTAGGAAAGATAAATATGTATTACTGTAAGAAGAATGTTATATCTGATAAATCTAATTAGAATGGTTATAGGAGCAATGGTGAATATTTGATTGTATTGAATGCTGCTGTATTTTGCACTGGTGCTCTTAGTTTAATTATGTGAAGGAAGGCAGGCAGGTTAAGATGGACCTTGGCCTTTGACACCAGAGAAACAAGGACAAAGGAACAAAGGAATCAGGAAGATGTAGAGTAAATATAGTTCGTTATGCCTATTTTGCCTATTTCTTGCCTATTTGGGACTAGTTTTTACCTTTACCAACTGCCTATTCATTGACTAATCCCTTTGCTACCATATCATTTATTTGGACTTCTGGATTCCTGTGGAGTCCACTTACCTGCCTGCCACTTCATATTTGCAATATTGGATGCTGTATCAAAGTAGTGACCTACATCTAAGTTGATAAAGTAGCTATTTAAATACATCTTCGAAAATACATCATTACACTAGGTATGAAGAAACTGATTTAATCTCACACGAAAACGCAGAAAAGTACAACATTGGGATTTCTTTCTACGCTTACTTAAGCTTCTCCAGTTTACAGACAGGATCCTCCAGCCTATCAGATAACAGCTCCAGTCCTGATTCTCCGGGATGATTGTAGCTCAGATCCAGCTCTTTTAGGTGGGAGGGGTTTGAAGAAAGAGCTGAAGCCAGACAAAAACAACCCTTTTCTGAGATGAGACAATCAGAGAGCCTAAGGGAGAGAGAGAGAGAGAGAGAGAGAGACAGATTTTTGTAAAAATGTGATATAATCTAAAAACAATTCAGGGACAGGTGTAAAATGGAGACAGAGATGCAGATATCAAGTGAAATAGTACAACTACTTCATTCTCCCAGTTAAACTGAACAATCTCCTTATCAGCATAATATCTCTTCAGTACCTAAATTACTTCATTTTACAATGCATTTAAAGGAGGTCATTACTGAAAAAAAAGATGTGTATCAAAAATAATAAAACACATGATTGAAATATGAATTACAGAACCACTTTTAACTAGGACTGATGTTTTCAAAGGAAATGCTCTGGTGCCTTTTAAATAGTGGTTCTCAACAGGGAGGCCTCAGGGAGCTTCAAGGGCGGCCTTGAGATAATAGGAAATTATTTAAAACAATGAACCTAATGTATCAAGTGAAATACATGAACATTTGTATACATAGCTTTTTAAATATATAAAACTCATTTATATTCAAAATTAGATTAGAATGAGTCATGAAACATTTGGCATTCATATTTTGTGTTTAAGTGAATTGTGGCCAATTATTGAATGCTTCAGTCACAAAACCTGAAAACCAAAGTAATTATTCAACTGACATAAATATGATGGAACTGAAGATTGCTGTTTCCTGCTGTGTCACATATTAACTCAACATTATTTTGTATCATCTTAATCCATAACTCATGTTCCTGTTTGTGTTCTCTGCATTCTGTCTCAAACATGGACACCATGTTCATCAGCATTCAACTGGCTTTTGTAAGGATTCAGGTTCTCCTGTATGCATTTGAACTCCTTCCCCAAGAGGTAGTGTCACCACTCCCCTGTATTCTACCATCTGACTGACTGGTATAAATCCCAGCACCTTCTTACTGTCAAGTAAGCCATTCTCTGAGCAACACTCTTAGAGGGTGTCTCCACGCTCACTTGTGCAAACATTTGTGATGAACAGTTTGTGTTCTAGTGTTATGCTGTCATGGTTCTGATAACTAATCAGGAAATGCATGACTATAAGAATTGCCCAACACCAACCTCACTGTCTACAGTTTGCAGTGGGAAAACGCTAAAACGAATGCACCAGTCCTGCTATAAATCTTGGCTTCAAGAAGGTAACAGTATTCAGTATTTGTTTAAACTAGACTGGAGAGTTGTTGATTCTGTGTATTCATTTTGGAAGCTGCAGTTTGAGGTGCTGTTGAATTATATTTCATTGCAGGCTCACCATCATTACCACCCTATTTCAATCAGTGAGGTTAGGCTCAATAAAAGAAACACCTTTGTGTTTAATTCAACACCACAAACTACATCCTTCAAAATTATCATATAGTTGAATCGGTATCTTGAAGTGAACATTATAATAATCATGAACAGTGATTTATTAGAGGACTGTTGCTCTAGACTACATTAGTTTTCACTAAGTGTACATGATCAACTGGCAACTGAATTTATGTTCACTTGGTTAATTGCAAACCCTTAAAAACATCTATATAGGCCATAATTATTGTTGACAGTAATAATGTTCATATCACGATGAAACTGCTTTTGATAGTGGGGCAGATAATAGAACATTTGTGCAAAATGTGATACAAGCACCAAATTTGGCATGGTGGTTCCCAAGGGTCTACTTTACCAATCTGCCTGACGTGCCAATCAAAAATCCAATATGGCGGCCATTTTTCAAGATGGACGCCGAATGCGTCTGCCGAAAGTGGTTTTGCCAATAGATATGCATGTACTTGATGGATTTGAACGATCTTGGTGTCGATTTCTATGTTTTCTTGCATGCTGAATCTAATTCTTTTACTTTCACTAGCATTATAATACTGTAAATGGTAGAAAATGAACACTTTATAAAAAAATAACAACATAACACATCAAATAATATTCCTAATACTTTATTTACACAATATAAACATTAAATATACACATTTTGCATTAAGGTACTTAGCATTTTGGATCATGTTATTCCGGACGGAAACAAAATTCGAAAATAATAATAAAAACCCTTAATACTGTCAAAATCGTCCTTCCAAAGCAAAGTATTACAGTGGTCCAAACACTGGCACCAACGTTCAGCACTGTATATGTATCACTACAGCTGACATACACAGCTGCAGAGTGCAGTGCAGGCGAGCCCTGAACGAAAGCATTTGCATCTCCGGTTGCAGCCTTTCTTGCAGGAACACTGGGTCAGTTCCTGACAGCTGGCTGCAATAGGTGGAAGCGTTGTCCAACAGATCTGCCATATGTCTCCCTTCCGATTCCATCCCCAGTCGGCAGGACTGACGACTTCTGGATTGGTTACTGTTGCTTGACCCCATATGATACCAGCCTGGTAAGCAGCGCGTTTTGCGTGTTCCATGAGGGCTGCACTGGTTGGTGGGATCGCATCATAGGACCTCTGCTTACGGGCAAAGAGATTCAGCCTTGCCTCGTCAACACCGGTGGCTGCACTTGATCTGTCATACATGACGACAACAAAGTTCTCCAGCTTCTGCAGGTCATCTTCACAAACCTCTGTTGGACAGTTGCTGAGTTTTGTAAAGGTTTCAGAAACCTAATCACAGACTTCCCAAGTCAGCCATGCAGATTTCTTTCCCTTCCCATGGAAAGATGAGACCACGTCACAGCCCGTGAATGCATGGAAATACAGGATCCCACTGGCTTTCTCAGGTCCTATTGCAGAAACTACTTCATGGACTGGTATCCAGCGAGCATTGGCTCCCTGCCCAAAGGCAATCCACATTTTTTGAAGACCAAGCCTCTGCAGGGATGGCAGCTTAGACACTGCTATGACGAGCACGTCAGTGTCATTGGCTTTGATGACAAGTGACTTGCTACCCTCTGCAGTTGCATCTCTTCCATGCACAAAAATACGGGTATCAGCTTCTTCATGACAGCATGGGGCCACAGCATCTAAGGATTTGTTTTTGTTGCTGATGACATCTTCTCCTTTTGTCACGATGACCATACTTGTGGTTCCAGCCTGACATATTTTCTCTGCGAGAAAGTGGAAGAGCTCAGTTTTGTTGTTGTCATCCCGCAGAAAGCTTCTCCAGTTTGTTGGGGTCCTGCTGGTTCCAGTCACTCTTCTTCTGATCCCCTGACCTCTTTTTGACCTGGTTTCAGATTTCAGACTAGACTTCTTGTACACATCAAAGATGACATCGACTCGTTTGAATTTGGTGCTAAAGGATTCCACTTTTGGAAGGATGTCTTCTTTTGCATATTCATTGAATGTCTTTGGGCTGCGTGGAGGTAGGGAATTGATGAGCGCTGATCCATCAATGATGATGGTGTCACCCTCTGGTTCGCTGTCAGGCAATGTCACCAGTGCCTGAAGAATTTCAGTTAGCTGTGACTTCTGGCACATACGAAGCCTGCCGTTGTCACTGAGGGATGCAGGTGCTGACTGGTTCTCGTACTTGAAGAATTCTTGCAAGTCACACTGTCTGTTTTGGCAGGAGATGAAGAGCCGGGAGAACAAATGACAGTCATCTTTAAGCACTTTCTCCTTGGAGCTGCTGGCTGCCTGCTCGTGCTTAAAGAAAGAAGCCTTGTTCTTCTTGATTGGCTGATAGAATGTGCATTCTTCTTCATTCTCCAAGGCCTCCATAAATGACTGGAACTTCTCCTTGCCTCTCTCATGATGACTACCAACCAGTTCAGCTAGTGCTGGATCTGCAATGTTCTTTGTGTCCAGCACCAGCAAATCAGCAGACTCTTCTTGGAAAGGGTTGCCCATCTATTTTATCACTCTGAACAGTGCCTCCACCCTCTCAAGGAAAGATGTCTGGGCAATTAAGGTCTGTGCATGGTGTTTGGTGCTGATGGTTGCGTCTTTCACACCAGAAATAGCCTCATATGCACATACTAGATGGCTCACTTCAGGTCCAGCCACTATCCATCTCCGAAGTGCCCCTGGGTCCTCTGTTAGTCCAATGGCTCCTCCATCACCCTTGATGGCTGCATTGTTCTGTTCATGAGCTTGGTCAATGGCCATGGCAGAGAAATCTCTTCTGGACTTGTGGACAACAAAGTTTCCTTTGTGAAACTCCCTGGCTACGTCTTGATGCTGCTTCTCAAGAGACATCATGTCTCTGAAATGAACTGGAAGCCACCGAGCATAATTTACATTGTTATTCGCAAAGAAGTAGGGGATCAGTTCTGAGAGTGCTTCACGGTACAGGTCAAAGTTTCCTTCCCTGAAGGAGCGTATTAACAGGAGCAGGACCAGCTCCATGTCCAAAACCAGATCCCAGAATTGGAATTGTGGACTCTGAGGTCTCCGCTGATCACACCAGTCTTCAAAGGTGAGCGTTGGTCTGCCAGTCTCCTCAGAGCAGTAGTATTGGTAGGCTTCTTTCTTCAATTTATACAGGCTGCATGCTGTGATCTGGTGGGCCAATCTTGTCCTGGTGATACTTAGCTGTACCAGATGAGGCCACCCCTGCTTCAGCAATAGCACTGGTCCAGCCACTCTGTTCCAGTAGTTTTCCCAGGGAACCAAGAGCAGCCTTCTCTATGTGAAGTCCCCCAAACATGATAACAAATTGGTCCTCTCCATACTCAGGCCACTGCCACTGAATTTGTTTTGCTAGTGCAAACAATGGTTGGTCAGCAGCTATGACAGGGGTCTGCCCTGGGTTGAGGAAAGCCACTGTATCTCGAATCTTCCCCATGGCATGTTTGATTGTTGCAACCTAGTGAGCCTGGTCTCGTATCAAAGGCAACAGTGATGTCATGCTCACTTCAAAAGGCTGGCTCCTCTTCTGTGCTGCATGGTGGGCTGCCCATGTGATACTGAGAGTATCACCCACACTCTCAGTGACAGACACCTCCTCTAGCCACCTGTACTCTTCCTTCAGGTGTGACTGCATTGAGTGTAGTGCCTGGTATAATTGGCTTGGCACAGCTGGAGGGTTGGGGTTCTTAGTAAGGTACGCTGGTTTAACATTGGTGAATGCTTCAGGAAGCTCAGGAACTTTCTTCACCCTGTTATCTCCACTGAGCTTCACTGGCTCTCGTGCCTCACCAGGATGTTCAGGGCTTGGATGTTGGAACAGAGACATACTGGTACCATGGAAGGAAGTTTGAGCTGTAGTTGCTGTTGGGTTGTGGTCGATGTTGTCCACCGCGGACGTTGTGAACACCTGCTTCCTCAACACTGGTGGACAGACAACTCCATCATCCACATACTGCGCTACAACAGCTTCTCCAAGCTGGGCTGAGATTTCTAAGACTCTATCATAGGTGATGCTGAGTCCATTGTCATGAAGCATTTCTATGAGCTGCCTCTTCCTTGTTTTTGCAAACACAGACATGCCCATGTACACAACAAATGGTGTCTCCCGGTCCTTGGAATGTCTGTGGACGTGAGATCCGGCCTTGTATTTGGCAAAACAATTGTACTGTAAGAGCTGAGCCATAGCAAGGTCAGATTTTGAGGCTCCATGTTGGAGTTGTGACTTGATGTCTGCTCCATGCTCAATCATGCAAATAAACTGGAGCAGTGATGATGGTACAGCATCTTCTAGGCAGCCATCATGGAATGTGCCATTCCACTGTGATTTGTGTTGAAGCATTTCACGTCTTATCATCCCAGCAGCCTTTGCAAGATGAACGGCTTCTCCATATTTGCTTGCTTGTGCAAGAATTGACCCTACATCCTTCTTAAAGGCCAGTAGGACATCACGTCCATGATGTTCAGCTTGTAGATCAGGGATGTGTTGAAGCAGCTGGTCCTTCAGTCGGGTAGCATGAACATCAGGACTGTCGATGCCAAGCTGCTCCAGCCTCTGCCTGTAGAGCACACATAGGTCGGCAAGTCGGAAGACTGATGGACCTGAACTCTCACTTGCAGATTTTGTCTCAATGATGTATGTTACCAGTTCAGAGAAGGCAATTGGATATGCTTCCCTCTTTCCTACCTCAGAGTTTTCTGCTTCCCTCAGCTCTTCAGCACGCAGGTGCGCTCGTTCTCGGTTGTAGAGACCAGACAAGCATGCACTGTGGTACTTCAGTTCCTGCGCCACCACATCTCCAGCACTCAGTTTGGCAAGCAGCTTTCCATCATTAAGAGTCTTTGCACACTTGTTGACTCTGTTGTTCAGTTTCATGGTCATAGTCTAAAGTCATCCAGATCTCCCTCCTCTTCACATATGAAACATTCTATCCGTTTGGGGTCTGACATTCTCCGTGGTATTTTGCTGCTGCCGCTGCTGCTGTTCTCATCAATCGCAGGAGACGTTTTCTTTCCTGCCCTTTGTAACTTACTGTTGCTGAACAGAAGCCTGCAACTAGCATGGTACTGTGCTTGATTTTTCCTCAGGGTTGCCTCTAACCCACTGCCGTCATCAAGCCTTCGTGGGTCCATCTTGATTGGTAGCGCATTCACTGCATGAAATAGAGGAATATTTCTCCCTAAGAGGCTGTATCCATCCTCTACCCTTCGGGCAGGATTTGCAAGTGGAGAAGTTAGGCATTCGCTCTTCTCTGTTTGACAGAGGCAACACTTGGTCCAGTTAGTCTGCCATGTCTCACATTTGGTATTTGAAGCCATTCTGATGACCAGGGCCGAGGGTTTATCCTTTTACCAACCTGTATCATGAGCACTTTCCTGTATGGGATACAACTAGGTTCATGCGAGTCTGCCCTACACCTAGCCCGATCGTTCATCCAATGTCATTTAAGTCCCGTGCGATCTGTACACCATCCAGATAACTTTGAAACCCCATTATCCTTGGCTCGGCTCTCCCGCGCTGGCACCTCCTGTCAATTCAGGTGCGCTTGCTTAACAGGTCTGTGGGGTAGGTTAAGCAAGATTTGGGACACTAAGTTTGAGATGCACTCCTCCTTAGCTGACATTGAACCCCATGCTGAGTTTCACAGCAGTAATTGTCACCAGTGTGCCATGGTAGTGCCGACAATCACTCCTTTAAAAAAATGGCTTCATGGATCAATCAGGTCTAGTTTGTTGACTTCATGCACTTTGCATCTGGAGCATGATATACTCCCTCACACACAGTGTCGTGCCGTGCCGTGCACTAGCAACTTCTTGGAGCCATAGATGAGAGTTAGGTAAGTAGTGAGGACCAGTGCCAGGAGTCCATCCAGAAGATGTGGCTGACTGATGAAACAAAAGTACTACCTCTACTACTACACCCTACACCCTATGTACTAATTATAAATACTGTTCTATACATTTAGAAATGACCATCATGCACATAGTAAAAAATAGCAAAACACTCATCAGGCAAGCGAAAATGCAGAAAAATACTGATCTAAATAGCCAAAAAGTGTGAAGTTATTCACTTGTGTTTTTTGAAAGTAGAAAAATTATAATCAGCACGCAAGAAAACATAGAAATCGACACAAAGATCATTCAAATCCATTAAGTACATGCATTTCTATGAGCAAAACCATTTCTGGCAGACGCATTTGGCGTCCATCTTGAAAAATGGCCGCCATCTTGGATTTTTGAATGGCACGTCAGGCAGATTTTCTAAGTAGACCCTTGGGAACCACCATGCCAAATTTGGTGCTTGTATCACATTTTGCACAATTTCAGTGAAAAATTGCTGTTATCTGCCCTACTATGAGAAAATATCAGGAGAGAGTTATGTTCCATTATTGGGATAAGGTGTTCTTGCTGTTTGCCTCGCTGCATTTGAGTTCATGCCATTTTAAAAGCTACTTCAGACACACAATGTCAGCTTCAAAGGTTCTTTAGCCCCAACAAGTGGCCAGAAGATGTCGCTGTTGCAATACATTTCTATGTTCCAGTCACACAATATAGTCTAGTAGAATCAGAATCAGAATTGGAGTATTTGTAGGTTTACTGTAAAGAACAATTAAATTAAACAATTGGTCAGACAATCAGAGAGCCTAAGAGAGAGAGAGAGAGAGAGAGAGAGAGAGAGAGAGAGAGAGAGAAAGAAAGAAAGAAAGAAAGAAAGAAAGAAAGAGAGAGAGAGAGAGTGTTGTACAATTTGATATGATCCAAAAACTAGTCAGGGACAGGTGTAAAATGGAGATAGAGATCGAGATATCCAGTCTAATAGTACACACTACTTCATTCTCCAAGTTAAATTGAAAAAAATCTCCTTTTCAGCATAACATCTCTTCAGTACCTAAATTACTTCATTGTACAGGCAGTCATTACTGAAAAATAGATTTGTATCAAAAACAATACAAATTAAAAATATGAATGAACTACAGAGACACTTTTAACTAGGACTGATGTTTCCAAAGGAAATGCTCTGGTGCCTTTAAAATAGTGGTTCTCAACAGGGGGACCAGGACCAAAAGGGCAACTCAGGGAGCTGTAAGAGCGGCCTTAACCCTCCTATTATGTTCAAATTTTACCCACATCTATTATGCTTGGGGTCAATTTGACCCCAGCAATTTAAACCTCCAAAAAATTATTATAATAATTTTTTTTTACCCAAGTTTATGTGTCAGGTACTTTAGGTTTGTTTGTTGACTACCTAAATAGCCCTTAAAAATAAAACAATATCCCCACCCACTCCCTTTATACATCCAGAATACATGTTACGCGACTATAGAGAAATATGCAGATCCCCATAAAATCTCACTGATTGACCTAAAATTGGAAAGAGATATCCTTCTGGTGTTTTTATGGCTTCATATTATTTCTAAGTACATATTGTTGTTATCTATAACATTTGGAATATAAAACTATTTCTTTTATCAAGAAAAGTAACAATGTGATTTCTTATATATTTTATACAATTAAAACAGCCTGGGGTCAAATTGACCCCAAACAACACCTATGCGTAAAGTATGTGTACAGGACATTGAAAACATATCATCATGTTAATTTTGTGTTTACCCAGTTGTCCCCATTAAATTAGGAAAAGTCATTAAATATGAAGCAAAACAAATTATGTCAAACATTTATTTAGAGACGTTAAACATTGAATGGGGTCAAATTGACCCCAAACATAATAGGAGGGTTAATTATTTTAAACAATGAAGTACATGAACATTTGTATACATAGCTTTTAAAATATACACTAATTTATATTCAAAATGAGATTAGAATGAGTCATGAAACATTTGGCATTCATATTTTGTGTTTTAAGTGAATTGTGGCCCATTATTGAATGCGTCAGTCACAAAACCTGAAAACCAAAGTAATTATTCAACTGACATAAATATGTTGGAACTGAATATTGCTGTTTTCCTGCTGTGTCACATATGAACTCAACATTATTTTGTATCATCTTAATCCTTAACTCATGTTCCTGTGTGTGTCCTCTGCACTCTGTCTCAAACATGGACACCATGTTCATTAGCATTCAAATGGCTTTTGTGAAGATTCAGGTTCTCCTGAATGCGTTTGAACTCCTACTCCAAGAGGTAGTGTCACCACTCTCCTGTATTCTACCATATGACTGACTGGTATAAATGGCAGCACCTTCTTACTGTTAAGTAGGCCATTCTCTGAGCAACAAACTTAGATGGTGTCTCCACGCTGACAACACCAACCTCACTGTCTGCAGTGGTGACTAGACAGTCCCTTAGAGAGAAGCTGAACTCCAGAATCTCCCACCTCTATCAATCTTATGATAGAGGTAACGCCTATACTCTCCCCTTCTCTCCATGCTGGACAAAATAGTAGGTTTGCTTGATTATGGAAAAAAATCATAATCATGATTATTTTTGTCAATATTGAGCACTAGAGTAGTGTTTGGTTGGTTTCCTCTCTCTTTTAATCTTAATTGACTAATTAGGCACCCAAATGTGTTTCATCGAATCTGTTACCTACTTGACTTTACCAATGCAGCTGGGTGTTCACTTAGTTTTGCACATACCCTAATTCCATGTTTCATGTAGTTTTTTTGGCTACTCACACAATTCCCTCTAAACAATTACATGCAATTGATAAACATAAACCTGACATTTCATACATGGAAAACTGGTCATGATAAAAATAGGAAAATCATGGTAAAACAACAGAAAACTCTAAACTGCTCAAGGGGTTCACATACTTTCAAGCAGCACTGTATATCCTTCAAAATGATTGCATAGTTGAATCTGCACCTCTCATGAAGTTAACATTAGAATAATCATGAAGGGGGATATATTGCAGGGCTGTTGCACTAGACTGCATTCGTTTTAACTAAGTGTACATGATCAACTGGCAACTGAGGGTATGTTCTCATGGTTAAATGCGAACCCATTAAAACTTGTATATAGGCCGTAAGTATTGTTGACAGCAATAATGTTCATATCACGATGAAACCGTTTTTGAGAAAATATCGGGGCAGAATTATTCCATTCCATTATTGGGATACAGTTGCTGTTTGCCTGGCCACATTTGCATTCATGCCATTTTAAAAGCTACTTCAGACGCACAATGTCAGCTTCAATGGTTTTTCAGCCCCAACAAGTGGCCAGAAGATGTCGCTATTGCAATACATCTCTATGTTCCAGTCACACAATACCTTTAAATAGTGCACCTCTGTGGATCTGTACTGGTTCCTCCCGCCTCCTCCCCCATCCTCCATTCTCAAAATATACTGATAGTATTATTAGAATATAGTATGCGAAAATATTCAACACTATACTATTTTGTTTACGTAACCATTTTATTTTTGAGGCCAATCACATACAAATGACAAAATACTATTCTGCATTTTAAATATATATTTTACATACAGCTTGTAATCCTGCCCATCCCTGGTATATTCACCTTTTATGATAAGGGATCACCTAAAGTGCTCTATGTAACCAGTAAACTGTCCAGCCTTTTGCTTTTAATCTTGTCACATTATCACTGCCTCACCAATGTTTTTCTGTTTTCCATCTGCAGTACATTTGTAGAGGTATCTGAATAGGCTGAAATGAACCAATCTTAGTTGTGCAAGTGTAGATAAGTTGCTAAATGGATCTATTTCAGTCCCACAGCTGTGTTCTGCTTATACCACTGCCTTTCATACACAAACTACTGATACATTTAATGTTTAAAAAAACTCATGACCTTTACCACACACAACTCTCCACACTGGTCTATGTAGGGGCAGCCCCCCTACCCACTTATCTTCACGCTGGTCTATGTAGGGGCAGCCCCTCTACCCACTTATCTCCATGCTGGTCTATGTAGGGGCAATGTCTCTACTCACACGATCTCTCCTTTTGAGGGGCAGCGCCTCTCTGCTGGTCTATGTAGGGGCAGTGCCTCTACCTACATTATCTTTCCAACTAAAGGGAACCTTTCTGCATGTGTATATATTTGGACCAATACCTCTGCTCACTCTGTGAGAAGCACCTTCTACCTAATGGTGAGCTGCCTTTTGCTGTACCTTTAATCGTTTCACATTATCTCTGCCTCGCCCATTGGTTCTCTTGTTCCATCTGCAGTACATATGGAAGCTACACTTGATCTGAAGTCACTGTCCAGTTGTCCATCTAGATATATTTGTAACTTTTATTCGACCTAGGTCCTTTGCTGTCTAGTTTTGCTAATTAGTAGTGTCAAATGGGCAATGTTGGGAGCACGGTACTGTAACCTTTTCACTATTATTCCACTTACCACCTTTGGTGGATGGTTGTTTGGGCGGTTATAGCTGCTGTATGTTATACTGATACTTACCGCTATGATGCGCAGAGGCCCCCCAAACTAAGCCATTCTGCCAAAGATTACTGTTGTATCCTCTCAATACTGTAATTACTTGTAAATTGTTACTAGATGAGAGCGGTCCTGACTAAACTGAAAATGCATCAGTTCCCATAGATCTATCATCCTCCATTTTAGGAGTTGGAGGGAACATGCTGTTCACAAAGTGTCCTGAGAAATCAATAGAAATGAAAGGGTAGAGGACACTAAAAGTGGTGCTGAGTTTTAGTCGGCGTACTAATAAAGATACACTGACAACAAAACAATTAGGACCTCCTAGACCATTGTATCCATTCAACAGGTTTCTACAAAGGGGGGGGGATCCTACATCCAAAAATTGGTACGAAAGAAAATCGTGGCTAGCAGGCTGTGAAGTGGCTAACGTGGTCTGTATTCCTATATACCACTGTCACTTTTCATAGGTTTCACAGTGTGAATGTTCACTACTTGCACTAACACTCAGTTATTTTCTATGTAAAAACTTATTTTGCTTTTGTAAGCCAATACTTTCAAGATCAGTCAATACATATTGTTGGTTTTGACTTATATGTTGCCCCTTTCTTTATGTTGTTACTGGACATATCATGTGTCCTGTTAAACAACATTTGAGTAATGTGAATAATGAAATAAGTGGGATAATTCATTTTTGCTTATGAAGGCTCCTGGATGCAACTTTCTTCCATAGCTTTCCACCTGTAACTAGCTACTCTATGTAGCTAGAGGGAATATCTTCCTGCTGTGTGCTGCTATCTACTGGACAAAAAGGTATTGCCGTATAAATTAATCAGCTAAAAACAAATTGATACAATTGTCTTGCTTAATGTACCCACTGAATGGGTCGCCTTAATAATTACCCCCTGAGAATATTTTCAGGAGCCGCCACTGACTACAACTACAAACGAGAGGTGTACAGAGACGTCAATATCTCCATCTGTATCTGTTCGACCAACAACATTGTCCATCTTTGAAAATAGAAAACTTGGAGTGAGCATGGTTTATACCAGAAGTTACGTTAAATTAAACACATTTTGTATTCCAAAATCCATCATTTCCCATATATCCATCATCCTCTATTTGAGGTGTTGGAAGGATGGGAAAAAAACAGCAGAAACTCTGAGAGGGATGAGAGACTCAAAATGAACAGGTATGAATTGAATTAGAATCTTATGTGAAGGGAGGCAGAAAAAAGACATACTGTTAAAAGTCAGCAACATTAGCGGAGTCTGGTTATCAATATATTTTACATTTACATATAGCAGATGCTTTTATCCAGAGCGACATACTACGCTTATATAACAATATAAATCAGAAAATTCATGACAATAAGGACATGTATAACACCAACCTTAATATCTGCAGTTCGCAGTGGGGACTAGACAGTCCGTTAGAGAGAAGCTTAATTCCAGAATCTCCCAAGTCATTCTTACTCAGGTCCAGCTCTATCAGGGTGTTTGGTGACTGTAGAACAGTTGCCACAATCCCACAGGACTTATCTGTGAGTGTGTATTCAGCAAGTCTGCAAAACATTGTTACAAAAGACAAAATTATACTCTGAAATGCAAAATAAGCAATGCCTTTCTTAAGATGTTTTAAATTGCTATTTATTTCTTTTCTTTTCAGTATCTGCCAATAAAATTCTATATTAAGTCTGGAGAAAATGCAACTTTCTCAAGAAAAAAAAAAGAAAAAAAAAAGAAAACTTTAGGTGTAAAACCAGGAGTGGAACCAGATGGCTCTGTATTGCTGGAGAACATACTGAAGTGCTTCAACTTTACGATGAGGATCCTCGAGTCTAGAAGTTAACAGCTTCTGTGCTGATTCACCAGGATGATTGTTGCTCACATCCAGTTCTTTCACACAGGAGGGGTTTAACATCAGTGTGAGTGCCAGGAAAACATAACCTTCATTTGAGATCCGACAATTACAGAGCCTGAGAGAGACAGACAGACAGACAGACAGTCAAAGGGCTACAGAAATAATCAGACAATTCATGACAATAAGGTTATGTATAACACCAACCTTAATGTCTGCAGTTTGCAGTGGGGACTAGACAGTCCGTTAGAAAGAAGCTGAATTCCAGAATCTCCCAGGTCATTGTTACTCAGATCCAGCTCTATCAGGGTGTTTGGTGACTGTAGAACAGTAGCCACAATTCCACAGGACTTATCTGTGAGTGTGTATTCAGAAAGTCTGCAAAACATTGTGACAAAAGACAAAATAATACTCTGAAATGCAAAATAAGCGATGCCTTTCTTAAGATGTTTTCAATGGCTATTTATTTCTTTTCTTTTCAGTATCTGTTAATCAAATTCTACATTCAGTCTGAAAAAAATTCAACTTGCTCAATAAAAAAAGAAAACTTTAGGTGTAAAACCATGACTGGAACCAGATGGCTCTGTATTGCTGGAGAACATACCGAAGTGCTTCAACTTTACTATGAGGATCCTCGAGTCTAGAAGTTAACAGCTTCTGTGCTGATTTGCCAGGATGATTGTTGCTCACATCCAGTTCTTTCACACAGGAGGGGTTTAACATCAGTGTGAGAGCCAGACAAACATAACCATCATTTGAGATCCGACAATTACAGAGCCTGAGAGAGACAGACAGACAGTCAAAGGGCCACATAAACAATCAGAAAATTCATGACAATAAGGACATGTATAACACCAACCTTAATGTCTGCAGTTTGCAGTGAGGACTGAACATTCCGTTAGAGAGAAGCTGAATTCCAGAATCTCCCAGGACATTGTTACTCAGATCCAGCTCTGTCAGGGAGTTTGGTGACTGTAGAACAGTAGCCACAATTCCACAGGACTTATATGTGAGAGTGCATTCAGCAAGTCTGCAAAACATTTTGACAAAGGACAAAATATTACTCTGGAATTATAAAAAAGCAATGCCTTTCTGAAGGTGTCCTGTAATGGCATAGTAAAAACACAAACATGATCTACCCCTATATTGCCACAGTCCTCAAGGTCCCTCATATAAATGTCCACAGCAGCCTGTACAAAGGAGTAACACACAACTCACATTCCTCTACAGGTCTCAGTTCATTGATGTGTACACTAATTGAGTTTTTTTCCCCACCACATCCTTAAGTTTTAAAATTGAACTTCTAAATTCAACATGATATTCATGACATATACTGTTACATGGAGAGCTTCAACCCCTGTCATGCCACTACACAGTTAATTCATGTGCATACTACACACTAGTGGTGAAGAGAGATGCCATTATCTGCATTTGTTCAACCAACAACATTATCTATCATTCAGATAGAAGGGCATGGTTTATACCTGAAGTTATGTAGAATCGAGCAAACATTGCATTTTCTATGCTAATATTCATTTACAATGCAATTGTTGTGCTTTCAAAACATCAACTTGATTTAATATTAGCATATTACCTATTATGAAATATATTTCTCATACTGCTCTTTTCATCTCTGTCTTTGAATCCCCCCCCCCTGCCTTCTAACTGGTGAACCTGGAATAACAAAAAACTACTAAAAAAGTTTGAAAGTGGACCCTAATTCAGAATTCCATTCCATCCCATTCTATTCTACAGCAAATAGCAGTTGTTTCCATGGCGTTATTTTTCCTTTCCTCAATAACATATGTACACACACACACACACACACACACACACACACACACACACACACACACACACACACACACACACACATATAAATGCAAGAAACCCTATGTTTCCTTCACTGATAGTTACCATGGCATAACACTATTCACTATATAAAAGGGCTACAGAAATAATCAGAAAATGAATGACCATAAGGACATGTATAACACCAACCTTAATGTCTGCAGTTTGCAGTGGGGACTGGACAGTCCGTTAGAGAGAAGCTGAAATCCAGAATCTCCCAGGTCACTGTTACACAGGTCCAGCTCTGTCAGGGAGTTTGGTGACTGTAGAACAGTAGCCAAAATTCCAAAGGACTTATCTGTGAGTTTGCATTCAGCAAGTCTGCAAAACATAGTGACACAATAGTAATCTGGAATTATAAAAAAGCAATACCTTTCTGAAGGTGTCCTGAGAAATCATTATAATGAAAGGCTAGAGGAAATAATATTCTATTTACATTACATTTAGCAGACACTTTTATGCAAAGTGACGTACAAGGGACAGAACAATAAAGCTACAAGCAATAGAGACCTAGTGTAACAATAAATACTATTTTACATAAGAAACAGAAAAAGCTCTGATAGTGCTGGGAAGCTTGTTCCACCAACGTGGAACTACGAATGATAATAGTCTAGATTGCCATACTTGCCCAGACGGCAGTGCTAAACGACCCCATTAGACTAGCGCAACATCCTGAGGGTAAACTTTTGCCCTTACAAGAGCATTTAAGAATGAGGGAGCAGAACCAGCAATCACTCTGTAAGCAAGCACATGTGACTTGAACTTAATGCGAGAAGCTACAGGCAGCCAGTGGAGCTCAATAAGTAGCGGGGTGACGTGTGCCCTTTTCGGTTGGTTGAACACCAGACGCGCCACCGCGTTCTGGATCATCAGTAGTGGTTTCACCACGCATGCCGGCAGGCCCGTTAGGAGGGAAATTACCGAGGTTTGTACCAGCAGCTAGGTGGCATACTGGGTTAGGTACAGCCTGATTTTGCGGATGTTGAATAGAGCGAAGCGGCACGACCGGGAGACAGCAGCAATGTGGTTGGTGAATGTTAGTTGGTCATCGATGATGACACCTACATTTCTTGATGCTTTGGAAGGAGCAAGAGATAAGGACAATTGATCGATGTTGCGGTGTATAGCATGTTTGGCTGGAAAGACCAACAGTTCCATTTTAGCCAGATTAAGTTGAAGATGGTGATCCTTCATCCATATGGATATATCAGAGAGACAATCTGAGATCCGCGCCGAGACAGTGGTGTCGTCAGGAGGGAAAGACGGATACAGTTGGGTATCATATGCATAGAAGTGATATGAAAAACCATGCAAGTGGATGATTCGGCCCAACGAGGTGGTGTAAATGGCAAAGAGAAGTGGTCCTAACACCAAGCCTTGGGGCATCCCTGTGGTGAGGTACAGACAGCTGACCTTGCCATGACATGTTAAACGAGCGTCCAGTGAGGTAAGATTCAAACCAGAAGTGTGCCCTGCCAGAAATGGCCATACTTGACAGTATAGACAGAAGGATGCGGTGGTTGACTGTGTCGAAGGCGGCTGATAAGTCAAGCAGGATGAGAACTGAGGATAGAGCTGCTGCTCTAGCTGTTTTTAGGGCCTCTGGCACAGAAAACAGGGCTGTTTCAGTTGAGTGACCGCTTTTGAATCAAACTGGTTTGGATTCACAAGATGGTTCCTTGACTGTGACCTGTTTGGAAGCTGCCCTCTGAAAAGTTTTCGATAGGAGAGTGAGAAGTGAGACTGGCCGATAAGTGGGATCGAGAGACGACTTTTTGAGCAGTGGTGTTACCCGAGCCACTTTGAATGAAGAGGGAAATGTTCCAGAAGTAAATTAAGCATTAATCACATGTGTGATTGCTGGTAAGACGGTAGGCAATATGGCTCAAAGGATGTTGGATGGGATAGGATCCAACGGGCATGTAGTAGGACGGCTACATGTTAGGAGTTTGGAGTCCTCACTCTCAGAGAGAGGGGTGAAAGAAGGAAAATATTCCAGTTGAAGTAGGGCTGAGTTTTCCCTTTAGATTTCTAGATGCACTGCAACATTTTACATGACAGTAATGGCATACTAATACACAAACTGTCACGGAACATCAAGGCTCAGATGGGTGCTCAAAAGCAGAGTTTATTTGAGGATCCAGCCAGGGAATATGGGAAAAGTCACACACAGGGCGGACTCACAAACAAATGGGGAACACGATCAGCAGTATGAATGACTAACAAGAACAAGACTAGGCAAAAACAGACATAACCAAACTACACAGAGTCTAACTCTGGAACTACAGGATCACAAGACAATTTTAAGAACTTATATAACTGAACAGAACTCAGGAATACACGTTCAACAAAAAGACTAAGACAAGGATTATACAGAAACGAAATACTAAGATACAGAAACCAAAACCACACAGAGTCAAGCTTAGGAATTACACAAAGATGGACAAACGTTATTAACTCAAAAGGCTAACAAGAATCAAAACTAAGATAAACGGCGTTGAACACCAGCAAACGCAAACACGACAATAAGTAATTTAGGATTGTAATGTAAAGTGTCATTTCATGTAGATCAATCCAAGTAATCCACATTAGTCTACACCCGTAACCACTCTATATATGAAACCTTTGACTGTACTGTTATAAGGGGGCAGATTTAACCAAAGTGATACAAATGTAAACAATGTGTCATATTATTTCAAGTTATCAACCAAAGTGCTGCAGTGAAAATGGAATATTTATCTCCTATATCATGACTCTGACACATGTATGCATCTGCTGGTATCTTTACATGTTTCATACTGTACGTCAACAGTGGAGAGCAGTGACATCAAAACTATTAATCAGTCATGCACAGTTCTGTAGTGGAAGGGACATAATCAACACAAGTTCACATTTTGTCAAATAACTATGAAAAAATAAGTTTATTCATCTCCATTAGAAACTCACCGTGCCTTTCTGTAGCATCTTACAGCAGGGAGCAATCTCCTGCGTCCCTCATCTGATGTGTTGTATTTCTTCAGGTCAAACTCATCCAGCACCTCCTCAGACATCAGAAGTATGTGGGCCAGTGCTGAACAATGGGCAGGAGACAATTTCTGTTTGATGTTCTTTGGTGACTCCAGATATTTTTTTATTTCTGTGTGCATGGAATGATCGTTCATTTCAAATAAGCAGTGGAAAAGATTGATGCATCGTTCAGGAGAGAGATCTTCCCTGTTGAGCTTCTTAATGTATTGACATGTTTCCTTGACACTCTTTGAGGTGCTGTGTTTGTGGATCAGTAGACCTTTCAAAAGTCTCTGATTGCTCTCCAGAGAGATGCCCATAAGGAAGCGAAGGAAAAGATCCAGATGTCCATTCCTGCTCTTCAAAGCCTCATCCACTGCACTCTTAAGTAACACATGTAGATGGTCATTAGATTGTAAGCCCAGCACTGATTGAAGAGATGATAAAACAGATGGACTGGGTTCATGTTCTTCACTTAGGAGGGATTTCAGTGTCTTGAGGTTCTCAGTCACATAAGAGTGAAACACAAACACAGCTCCCAGAAACTCCTGGATGCTCAGATGCACAAAGCAGTAGACCTTCCTCTGGTGAAACACAGATTCTTCCTTAAATATTTCAGTGCACATGCCAGAGTACACTGAGGCTTCACTGACATCAATGCCACACTCTTTCAGATCTTCCTTGTAAAACATCAGATTGCCATTCTCTAGATTATTGAAAGCCAGTTCGCCAAGCTTCAGTAAAATATCCTTCTGAGATTTTAAAAGTTTCTCTTCATCTGTCCCAGTTCCACTCTGATACTTCTGATCCTTTCTTCTGGTCTGGATGAGCAAGAAGTGTATGAACATCTCAGTCAGGGTTTTGGGAATGTCTTTCGTCTTGTACAGCAGAAGTACAGTGGCTGCAATCCAACAGAAGACTGGAATGTGGCACATGATGTGGAGACTCCTGGATGTCTTAATGTGTGAGATGATTCTGCTGGCCTGACTCTCATCACTGATTCTCTTCCTGAAGTACTGTTCCTTCTGTGGGTCATTAAACCCTCGTACTTCTGTCACCTGATCAATGCACTGAACAGGAATTTGACTGGTTGCTGCTGGTCGTGAGGTTATCCAGATGTGTGCAGAGTGAAGCAGAGTTCCCTGAATGAGGCTTGTCATCAGAACATCCACTGATGATGTTTGTTTTAAATCAGATATCATGTTCTGTTGGAAATTCAGAGGTAATCGACTCTCATCCAAACCATCAAAGATGAACACAACCTGACAGTCTTTGTATTCTTCACCATCCTTCAGTTCCTTCAGCTCAGGATGGAAGTCAAGCAGGAGCTTGTGAAGACTATAATGATCACTCCTGACCAAATTCAGCTCACGGAAAGGAAGGGGAAATATAAAGTCTACATTCTGATTGGCTACCCCATCTATCCAATCAAGAATGAACTTCTGCACTGAAACTGTTTTTCCAATGCCAGCAACACCTTTGGTCATCACAGTTCTGATGTTCTTCTCCTGTCCAGGTAAGGGCTTGAAGATGTCATTGCAGTTGATAGGTGTGTCTTCTGTGGTTTGTGCTCTGGATACTAACTCTACCTGCCAAACCTCATGTTCCTTATTCACCCCTTCACTCTCTCCCTCTGTGATGTAGAGCTCTGTGTAGATCTTATTGAGGAGTGTCTCAGCTCCTGGTTTGATGATGCCTTCAGATATGTACTCAAACCTCCTCTTCAGACTGGCTTTATGATTCTCTATAACTCTCCTCAGGACAGCTGTTGATCATTAATAAAAATGAACATAGAAATATATTAGTATCATTTGTATGATGAATAACAATATTGATTTTCATTTGTGATTGCTTCAGCCAAATTATCATTGACATTCCAGACACAAATATACATTTGCCATTCACTACTGTTGCTCCTTACACATTTAAATGGAATTCATTTTATCTGCTGTAGATCTACACTCTAAAACCCTATCTGATAATCTACAGCAGGGATGGGGAATCTCTCCTACCAAGAGCCATGCAAGTATTTACAAAGTAATTTGTAGACCTACATGACTACACCATTTCATTCTCCAATTGACTTGAAGTCCTGTGTAAATGCTATATGGCCCAGAGGTCAGAAGTTCCCCATCCCTGGTCCAGCCAATATTAACCCTCATGCTTCCCTCTTCCTCTTCCTCTTCCTCCTCATGTTGTGTTTGCAACATGGCTAGACTTGTTGTGGAATGCTGCTGTAGTCTCTCCACCCGATCTACTTGTAGAAACCCCCAGCCTACATTTACCCACCTCCACCACACTGTCATGCACTTAATCTACACCAAAGTCTGTGCTAGCTTTACCTGCAATGTACATAATTGCCACCATCAACATAGTTTTCTGTTCCATTACTCTACTTACCCTTGTAATAGTAACCTACGAGCACACTGTACACCCTCTAAGCTGTTCTACAATACTTGATATTACATCCTGATACGAGTATGAATTTATCTCTCATGTGTCTGATTGTCTGCCCTCCCCTTCTTCTCCCTCCAGTTCTGCCCCTTCTTACCCTACCATTGTGCTATAAGGGGGTTCAGGCCTAGGGCTCTGTCAAGTGCCTAGAGACGCTTTTTTTGTTTTGTTGTATAAATTCAATTGAATTTAATTGAATTCTTGTCATTATTGACCGGTCTGACAAATGTTAGTAATGCTTTTTAAAAACATTTAATTTAGATCTATTTTGATTTAAACCTTTCTAACGATGTTTGACAATGATATATTATTTCTAAGTTTTAAGTTTTGAAATGATGTTGTATTGGTCAATTTTATTCAAAATAAGGGACATTCAAAAACAACTTTAACACACATGCGACTACTGCAAATAAATATTCATCATAAAATCTTTTACGGCATAATGACAGGTGGAGGTGGGGGGTGCTACACTCCCACTACACCACTGATTCTAAATGAATTATACCTTTTAAATTTCTGTTGTGATAAAGTGATGATGTTTAGGTCATATCTAAGACAAATTCACATATCAAAGCTCAACTCAAAACATTGTTAGCTTTCTATTTTGACTGTTTGAGAAGTTGAAATGGCTGAAAGGAAGACAGACAAGAAGTAGAGATCTTTCCAGCCCCGATGGACTGATGAATATGCGTATGAGGAGAGAGCTGCACACGGGGCATGTGTGCATAATCTTCTTGTGATTTATACTCATAATGGAAGCCACAACAATACCAACAATGAGAATAATTGTAACTGTTGCCACTATATTAGTTTAATATTTTGTAAAGGTTTTCCAATGGAGTATATTTTGAATTTTTATGTAGCATTAAAGTGTAATAACAGATTAGACTTTTATTTTGGAGCCTCGGCTGAGCTGCTGGTTAGAGCGCGAGACACAGAGAAGCAAGCTGATGTAGTTAAACACATGTCTAAGAGTACGCTAGTTAAGAGAGATATTAATGCCTTTAAAAGGTGAAAAGGACTTATGTTAAGTGGTAGAAGATTTCCTTTTAGAGCATGCAGCCAACGAGGTATTTTGTCTGTTTGTTATTTATTTCAACTTTGTGTTATTTTTGATGTTTTGTTTGCTAACCAGCTAACTTTATGTCTTATGTGTTTGATACCGTGTATTACATAGTTTTCACGGTTTGATGTGGAGAAGAAGACTTCATTAAAAACCCGTAACGGAAACCATTTGCTGTCTTGACTGTGCTTGGGAGGGAGTCACAATAATAATAACTTGGCTAAAATTATATATATATATGTTTTCTTCTTTTTTTTTCTGCCTCCTGACTATTTTTGTATGGCTCAGCCAGCTGAAAAGGTTCTCGACCCCTGTCCTATAAGCTACTCCTTTATCAGATCTCATAAAAAGTATAAACATCAGGAAACCCTCACCTAGTTTGCTCTTTCTGTCTGGTGTGTGTTCAGTGTGCAGGTGTCTGCTGCTTTCTACCATGTCTGTGTGTTCATCCAGAAGAGGCTGTAGAGGAGGTTGAGTTCTGCATGTCTTTCCACACTGGCTTCCACAGGCTTGGTCTCCTGGTAATCCAAGCTGCTCCCAGTAGCTGCTGATGCACTGCCTGCAGAAACTGTGTCCACAGGTTCCTCAGTACCTTCTCACACACTCCACACCTGGACTGATCCTGGGCATATCTATCCTGTATCTGTAAACACCCCACTCCCTGTGAACATGTTCTGCCTGTGTGTATGTGATTTACGTATGTACAGTATGTTTGTGAGTTAAGTTAAGTCTATAAGCTACTGGATGACGTACATTTCCCTCGGGATTAATAAAGTATCCATCTATCAATCTATCTATCTACTAATCACATGTGATCATGGATGCATTTCAATACTGGTTCTTCTAGACCTTAATGCTGCTTTCAAGACTATAGATAATCATATTTTCCTACAGAGATTTGAACACCATGTTGGCATCAAAGACTGTGACCTATCCTGGTTGAACCTGATGAAATTGTACAGTTACCCAAGATAGAAGCCTGCCTGCAAGATGTAAAATCTTGGATTACTAACCGATTCCTGTTCTTTAACTCAGATAAAACCCAGGCTTGTAGCCCCTCAACAATTACTATCTATTCATCTACCCACACTTGATGGCATCTCATTAAGATCCAACAGTGGACCAAAGATATTGGTGTAGTTACCAACCAAGACCTCCTACTTGACTCCCACATTAACCTACAAATCTCAAAGACATAATCAAAGACATCAGACATCATCTGCACAACACAAAATCTTCATATTCTGTTAGCTAATTAGAGCTCTTCTCAGGTTGATATTTCTGTATTTTAAATTCTTAATTCTAATATTTTGAGATACTGGATTTTTGATTTCCCTGAACTGTAAGCAGTAATCATCAAGATAAAAAAAAGGCTTGAAATATGCCATTTTATGTGTAATGATTCTACAATATATGAAGGTGTCAATTATTTAATTAAATTACGGAAAAAAATGAACTTTTCCATGATATTCAATTTTTTTTAGATGCACCTGTAAAATTCCCAATATCAATAAAACTAGACAGTGCATCTTGTACTGTGAAGGAAGGCCTCTAGGATACCTATACTGATAAAGTGGCCATATTACCTACTGTTAATTGATGACCTAATTTTATCTCCTCATCTGTTCATCAATTGATGTCTACTAACCACATTTCCTCTCTCTACCTTTGCTCGCAAATGCTGATGGCTGTGGAAACATTGCTCCTCCTCACAATATTCATTAAGTTCATATACACGTATTAGCAGTCGAACTCCACCCACTCACTTTGTCTCTTTCTTCCACTTCTAGTCTAGACTGTCTTTGCTTTGGGATGCTGCTGTATTCTCTTCACTTGATCTCCTTTTAAAAACCCTCAGCCTTCACTGACCCTCCCCCACCAGACTGGCATACACTTATTTTACCCTATACTTTGTGCTAGCATTTTCCTGCTATGTAATAATTGCCACTATCGACATAGTTGTCCGTTCCATTAGCCTATTTAACCTTACGAGCACACTGCATACCCACTAAGCTGTTCATGAATGCTCTCTCTACACCTTATCCTTTATCAATTTTGTATGTATCATATACATATACATTCTATGTATGTGTGTCTTGTGTTCATTTACCACATTTATGCTGTGTACATTTACCACATGTAAGCTAGAATGCTCATCTTGATTTCACCAGCCATTTTCCTGATTGTTTCCCCTTCCTCCCATTCTGCCACAACCCCTCCCACCATCCCACCCCCCTTCTTTTCCTATCTCTACCCTACCAGCTTGAAGCATATGTGTGTGTGTTTGTGTGTGTGTGTGTGTGTGTGTAAAACTGGATTTGACAACACTGACATGTCTGAATAACCTATATAAAAAGTAAAGGCTGATCACTCACTTTAGACCTGATGGTCCTGGTTCACTGCTGAAATTAGGTGAGTGTTCCCTGGACTGGTCACTCTTCATAGACACACAGCTGGGCACTGGAGATGGAGGTCTGTGTGTCTGTTGTCTACAAGCACACACAAAACCAATGGAGATAGGCGTCACCGGCTTTGTAGCTAAATTGACCGCAACACGTCTGGTCGATTTTGGTTTCAAGGATGGCCACTTAAAGAAGTGTGTGTGTGTGTGTGTGTGTGTGTGTGTGTGTGTGTGTGCGTAGAACTGGATTTGACAACACTGACGTGTCTGAATAACTTATATAAAAAGTAAAGGGTGATCACTCACTTTAGACCTGATGGAACTGGTTCACTGCTGAAATTGGGTGAGTGTTCCCTGGACTGGTCACTCTTCATAGTCACACAGCTGGGCACTGGAGATGGAGGTCTGTGTGTCTGTCGTCTACAAGCACACACAAAACCAATGGAGATAGGTGTTACCAGCTTTGTAGCTAAATTGACCACAACACGTCTGATCGATTTTGGTTTTCAAGGAAGGAGTGTGCACGTTGCAATAGCATGCCTTTATAAGGAGCTGGCGGGGCGTTTCTGTATGCAAGTTCAGGTGCATGAGAAAGCGCGTTCAATTAAGAACACATTTCCAGGCGTTCATGAATCCAGCAGAGATCTTTTCTGAGGTTGGTAAGAAGATATTTAATAAGACACTTAAGAAAATGTTCTAGAATGAGGTCCATTGTTTCCTCACAACTCAGTGTTTTCAATTATTGAACTGCATCGAATCGCATTGAATCGAATCGAACTGAATCGAACTGAATCGTTTTTATCAACATGCATCTTTTCTTGTATCGTATCGTGCCCATGTATCGAGATACGAATCGGATCGTCTTTGTCATGAGAGATTTACACCCCTAATGGCCACTCAAAGGAATGTTTGTGTGTGTGTGTGTGTGTGTGTGTGTGTGTGTGTGTGTGTGTGTGTGTGTGTGTGTGTGTGTGTGTGTGTAGAACTGGATTTGACAACACTGATATGTCTGAATAACATATAAAAAGTAAAGGCTGATCACTCACTTTAGACCTGATGGAACTGGTTCACTGCTGAAATTGGGTGAGTCATCCCTGGACTGGTCACTCTTCATAGACACACAGCTGGGCACTGGAGATGGAGGTCTGTGTGTCTGTCGTCTACAAGCACACACAAAACCAATGGAGATAGGTGTCACCGGCTTTGTAGCTAAATTGACCACAACACGTCTGAATGATTTTGGTTTTCAAGAATGGCCACTCAAAGAAGTGTGTGTGTGTGTGTGTGTGTGTGTGTGTGTGTGTGTGTGTGTGTGTGTGTGTGTGTGTGCATAGAACTGGATTTGACAACACTGACGTGTCTGAATAACTTATATAAAAAGTAAAGGGTGATCACTCACTTTAGACCTGATGGAACTGGTTCACTGCTGAAATTGGGTGAGTGTTCCCTGGACTGGTCACTCTTCATAGTCACACAGCTGGGCACTGGAGATGGAGGTCTGTGTGTCTGTCGTCTACAAGCACACACAAAACCAATGGAGATAGGTGTTACTGGCTTTGTAGCTAAATTGACCACAACACATCTGATCGATTTTGGTTTTCAAGGATAGCCACTCAAAGGAATGTTTGTGTGTGTGTGTGTGTGTGTGTGTGTGTGTGTGTGTGTTTGTGTGTGTGTAGAACTGGATTTGACAACACTGACATGTCTGAATAACTTATATAAAAAGTAAAGGCTGATCACTCACTTTAGACCTGATGGAACTGGTTTACTGCTGAAATTGGGTGAGTCATCCCTGGACTGGTCACTCTTCATAGACACACAGCTGGGCACTGGAGATGGAGGTCTGTGTGTCTGTCGTCTACAAGCACACACAAAACCAATGGAGATAGGTGTCACCGGCTTTGTAGCTAAATTGACCACAACACGTCTGAATGATTTTGGTTTCAAGGATGGCCACTCAAAGGAGTGTGTGTGTGTGTGTGTGTGTGTGTGTGTGTGTGTGTAGAATTGCATGTGACAACATTGACATGTCTGAATAACTTATATAAAAACTACTCACTTTGGACCTGATGATACTGGTTCACTGCTGAAGTTCAGATGTACAGGCTGGGACTGGTCACTCTTCATGGACACACAGCTGGGCACTGGAGATGGAGGTCTGTGTGTGTGTCGTCTACAAACACAACAACACACAATAAACCAATCAACATAGACTAATTTCTCTGTGGAATGAATGAATGTGTTCACACTCAATGTTATATAATAATATCTGCACCAATGCAGAATTAACCTCTCTCTCTTCCCCTCTCTCTTTCACACACACACACACACACACACACACATACATACACACAGACACACAGACACACAGACACATACACACAGACACACACACACAATCTTACTTACTCACTAACTCACAAAGACACACACACACACACACAAACACACACACACACACACACACACACACACAAATATGTGTGAAATTTTTCGAATGGATATTCTGTGAAAAGATGTTCTCCTGAAAGACTGAACTTCTGACCGTGAGATGCAGACATTCTTTTTGTTTGTTTTTTCTTAAGCTGAGTTGTAATGAGTGAGTTATAATTTTGTTGAAGAATACAGATGGTTGGAGGGTGAAGTGTAGTGCATAGAGTATAGGGTGTCAGTTGGGCACACAAACACACACACACACACACCATGCCACGTGACAATTGGGCAGAATCTTCTGTTGGTGTCGTATTCAAAATGAATTGCTAGGTGAGTCCACATATTATTTTGTTGTTCACTTTTGCCATTACTTGGAGATTGACTAGGAGTTCTGCTCAATTTGTCAGTGCAGACAGCTGACTCACTCAACTCACAACAAAACAACAACAACAACAACAACAACATACAAATACTACATTCATCTCTTCTGAGTTACACAAATCCTGCACTAATCTGTTAGACAAAGACTCACTGAGGTTTAGACTGTGCTGCTCCACTGCTAAAGGTAGGAGGTTCAAACATGGACCTCATGTTCGAAACATTCTGTTTTGGGGGTTTCCAGCAGCCAGTGGCACAGGAGACACTGTATGAATAAAATAAAGACAGAGAAACCCACTTGTAGCTTTTGATAGGTCAGAGTTGCTGCGGTAATAATAATAAAACTTTTTTGCAGTTTTATAACAATGTTATACTTCAGACATACAACAATGTTCATAACAGTATTTTAAGCTTCAACAATTCTTCTGCACAAGCTGGTGTTTCATAGCCTAGTTATTGGACTTTATTATGATGATTAACACTCATGTAAAATGACTAGTAGGTGTCGTGTGTATTGGTTTTCACACAATCCTAATTCTGTGATTTCAAACACTTCAAAACCTCAATATTCACAAAGCCTCGCTGTTTCAGAACCTCGATACATACAATTGCTTCAAATGTTTTAGAGTTTCACAAAGCCTAGCTCTGCCCGTCACTATCAAAAACTATGAAGCTAATCAGACACTGATGTATTCTTCAGAGGTGAAATGAGGCAAGGGGTGATTCAAAGTGGCAGCTGCCCTTGATATTGCCTAATTTTATTACATTTTAATGAATGTCTGATGGTGGTCTGAGTCTCCTTGATCTGGGAATACATAGGAAGGGAAAAACTGACTGTCTTGCAACAGTTTTCAGCCATAGTAAAGAATCATTTTGTTTACAATATGAAATATTAATATTTCACTATTGCAGTCTTCCTCTTGCTGAGGTGAAACATTCTAATCTGCAACAAGCTGCACAGTTTTACCATCCCATTCTATGTGCAACTCTGAGTGTGTGTAGATAGTGGAGTAATAAGATCATCTGTTTCTGAACTTACCTCACATCAGAATGTGCTGGTTCATCACTGAGTTTCAGAGATTCATCTATGTCCTTGCCCTTCTTCACACCGCTGTGTAGTGCAGACCCTGGTCTGAGTGTCTTACTGTGACCTACAGCCTCCTCTCTCTCCTGAGATACACTCATCCTAGCAGTACTGATAGTCTATTTGGACCTGAATAGGAGAAATATGGAGCTTTACAAGTAAGCTTGTGATTTTACAGAACTGTGCAAATGTCTTAGGTGTCTGTCACAGTTATATTTTTCTTCTGCATTAGTGTGTCAATATATTTAGATAATACAATCAAATATAATGAAATTAAACTGCTGTGTGCAGGCAGTTGTCCTATTTTAATCCTTCCTAATTACTTCAGAATGAGGTCAGTCTCTCTTGGCAGGTATTCACAAAATCCAGCACACGCACACTTTACCTTCCCAGCGTAATCAGAACACCTTACCTTTCCCACGTGGCCAACAAGGTCATTATTATCACTATGACATATTTACTACTCACCCTGAAGTGAGCAAGCTACACTCAAAAAAGCTACACTTTTTATCAGAAAATAAAAACCTGTTGACAGGCTGTAGACTAGCATTGGCTACTTTGGTTACATCATAATAAAGCGTTCGAGACAACTCGTTAAATACCACTTTCTACCTCAAGAGGCACTAGAGTCAATATAGCGTAGGCAATGCAGTCACTGTCAGTAATGGTGTTTTTAATTGCTAAAATCCCATTTCCGAGGCAGAAATAATGACAGTTAAAGTGTTTATTCATTCGAATGTAATGCTCCTTTTTCACACATTTTGTGTTTAAAAACCATTATTAAATTAATCACCACACCACTAGAAGAAGTAGGCTATTGGGAGGGAGGGAGTGGATGAGTAACCACGCCCTCTGACAACTCTCGGATAAGTCATTCACAGCCTCTGGATTTCATTCAGTTGTATTTAGTTTCAAGTTTTATTTTTGAATCTAAAAAAAACAACATATGACCAAAGCTGGTCACGGACAACCATTGACAAAAAAGCACATGGCATCATTTTGGATGCTTATTAATTAGCCTAAAGATCTGCTTTGCCTTCGTCACTTCTAGGACATCTTTCATTCAGCGTAAATCTGATGAACAAAAACTGCTGCTAGACTGCCAAAAAAATATTACTCTAGCGACCGAAGATTAATGCCCTGAGATGACCGGAGTACCAAACATGTGCACTTAGTGGCAACATTTCGCAATACGTCGTCATTTGTTTCCAAACCGCTAACTAAGAAATAGTTGGCTACCGTATCGATAGGTTACGTTCATAAGCTAACCGATGTGATAATTAAGGTAGGCTAATACACAAATCAAATGTCCAAATGCTTACCAGGGAGATGATGTTTCCACGTTTAGGTTCACCCGCTACGCAGATTCTAAAATGGTGATACGATTTACTTTCGGTTTAAACATGAAGGCGCTGCTTCTTTGTTCAGACTGACACGGCGATGTTAGAGAATAGCTACGTCTGTCTGTTAACATAAAGGACTTTACTTCTTTCAGTAGGATACTTTAATGAACGTATGCATGTTGCAAGCTGAGTTTACCGCCAGCCAAAACATCACATTTCCACCGGAGTCTGTTGTAACTTCTGTGTAAACACGTTTTTTTTCACACTAATATTAAAACATGAAACCTGACCTCAAATCAAGACAGGGAAACTACAAGAATATTTGCATCATGCCATCAAAAACGATTAACAGACACCTGTAATTTTTAACCTCAATTTCAAATTGGGCCTTTTCTTTACTTTTTTTAATGAATTTGGTGGATATTGCATTTAACGTTGAAAACCACTTAAAACCACAAAATATAGCACAAATTCCATCTGTGAAAAGACTGCTACTGAAAATGACACGCTAATGTTCTAGGACCAAGATACAGCTAGTAGAGGAGTGTTGCTGTGGATAGACCAAAATACAAGGACAGATACATTCAAACCTTTTCTGCATTTCTATCTCCCAAATAGAATGCATGATTATTTTTGTGCATCACATGCAGATGCTTTATTTGTACATGTGTCTTTCATACTGCTGTATTGTGTATGTTGTGTGTTCTGTTCACACAAACGCATTTCACACAAATGCTTGTTTTAGAAAACATGGAACTGAGAGCAGCAGAAAGATGATCTGACTAACATAGCACAAAAAGTAAGGACATTTGTGTTTGGTAGATTATTTCTTGGCAATAAATCTTATACCGCTGGAAACCCTGTTTATTTCCCTTTTCAATGGTGCCACATTTGTAAGGAACATGCATTTTGGGGATGAGCAGCAGAGCTGAGTATGAGGGTTGCGCCCATGAAAAATTCAGCTTATTTCTTGTTTTGAGCTTCTGGTACCCCCAGGTGCTGCCAATTAGGTGCTGGGACTGAACTCTATCCTCCAAGATGACAACGCTTGCCTCCACAAAGCAGGGTGTATCAGAGACTACCTCCAGAATTTGGGAGTGGAGAGGATGGAATGGCCTGCCAGCAGTCCTGACCTCAACCCCATTGAACACTTGTGGGATCAGCTTGGGCGTGCTGTTCGTGCCAGAGTGACCAACAGAACCACGTTGGCTGACTTCCTACAAATGCTGGTTGAAGAATGGGATGTCATCCCACAGCAGTGTGTGACCAGGCTGGTGACCAGCATGAGGAGGAGGTGCCAGGCTGTTGTGGCTGTGTATGGATCTTCCACACGCTACTGAGGCTCCTGCTTGTTAAATTAATAAATTGTTAAATCACCAATATGTCTTGTTTCTTCAAGCTTCAATCCTCCAATCCACCAAACACCAAACAAGAGACAATGGCAGAATAAGCTTTTTGGCATTAGCAGAGAAGATTCGGTAAATTTTTCATGGGCACAACCCACAATGTGGCACCATTGAAAAGGGAAATAAACAGGCTTTCCAGCGGTATAAGATTTATTGCCAAGAGACATTGTTACAACAAAGAAATAATCTACCAAACACAAATGTCCTTACTTTTTGTGCTATGTTTATATACTGTATATATATATATATATATATATATAGGAGCATATAGGAAGTCACAGCACATCACATACCTGATAAAGGGGCACCTGGCTATATAGCTGTACTGTACTATGTCTGTAAATGTTTAGCTACGTTTATTTATAAGGCACAGTTCAAATTAAAATAGAACACAAGCGTAAATATCAAACTGAAATAAATGTGAACAGGCCAACACACGAGTCCAAAGATGACAGAGTGTGAAACAAGATGCACTTGTGATACGATGCATTGAGCACGTACACTCACACCACAGTCATTTCTGGGAAGTATCGTTGTTTTAGAGAAAAGGGAACTGAGAGTAGCAGAAGGATGATCTGACTGATAAATCTGTTAACTAATTAACTAACCAGGAGCATATAGATATATATATATATATATTATATATAGTGTCCAGATGTCAGAGGGCTGTGCAGAACAGAGAGAACAGACCAGAGTTTAGTAGCAGCGCCAGCACTGCATTTATCTATTCATGTATTCAATTTAAATCAAACTAAACACTGTCCAAAAAGCACACAAACAAACTTGCCTCGATGGGCCACACATAACTGGCTCTAACAGGCTAAATCCACAGATCCTGTTCACACAGCTCTACTTCCTTCAGCCTCCCAACAGTTCTCTCTGGGTTAGTCTCAGCCAGAGTCCTATATGGGCTAAGCCCCTCCCCTGAGACAGTACACACTCATTACTAAATCAATCAACTCTTACAAAGAAGTTATTCACACAAAACAAACAATATGTTTCACCCCAACACCAGAAATGAATTTAGTCATGGGAAAATCTTAACAACATCCTAAAAAGACACAACTCAGCAAATAGGAAGTAACAACACATAACATACCTGATAAAGAGGTACCTGGCTATATGTCTCCACTGTTGTCCAAAGAACAAGTTCAGTCACAGTTCAAAATAAAATAGAATACAAGCGTAAAAAACAAACTGAACAGGCTTGTGAACGGACCAACACACAAGTCCAAAGATGACAGAGAGTGAAACAGCATGCACTTGTGATACGCTGCATTGAGCACATACATTTCAAACCACAGTCATTTCTGGGAAATACACACAGCTGAACTACCCGCCGTTGTTTTAGACAAGAGATGAAATACAAGCCGTTGAAGTGCTAAGGCTAAGGCCTAAGAAAAACCACGTCCTGTGTTTGCATTCAGTGTGTTAGAATGGCTGACTCTGAATTATAAACCCATTTCATTCCAGCAAGCCACAGAAACTGGTACCTGATAAAGGGACCACTGACTGTGAGTCACACTATATATAATTGTCCATGTACAACATGGTTCCAAAATAGGTGTGGCCTCAGGTTAGGGGTGTGAGCTATGATGTGCAAATGTCAAATGTAACAGATGTTCTCATCAGCATGATTGACAACTGGTCAAAGTCATCTATTAAGAGCAATACAGATAGCTGGGCAAAAGATGTGTTGTTATTTGAATTTTCCTGGAGTGAAATGAGTCAGCAGTGCACATAGGTGGCCCTCAAGCACCTTCTCTTATGTAATTTTATATTTTAGTTTTTTAAGGTATTATTTATGGCACCAAATGTCAATGAAAAACTCCTTCTTTCCCGTCTTAATTCAGATTCAGATTCCAGTTTCACTCGCATATGTTCATTAGCGTAAAGATATGAATGGTATTCCTTGTCTGTCATAATTGTCTGTAGCATACCTAAGTTACTGATTAGTTTCAGAGATTCAGGCCAGAGATTTTAGGCTGAGAAGAATGCAAACCTGATCAAGGAGGAAAGACACACATACAGAAGGGAGGGGTGCCATTTGATTGGCTGTTGAACTCTGATATCAACAACCTTTCACCAGAAAAGCAGTCTCTAAATACACGCTTGCATACATACGTACACACACACACACACACACACACACACACACAGACACGTATACACACATACGTACACACACACACACACGCGTGTGCACGCATACAAGCCCTTACTTATCACTGCAGAGTCCTTAGCCATTTTAACACACACACACACACACACACACACACACACACACACACACACACACACACACACACACATACACACACACACACACACACACATACATCTATCTCTCTCTCTCTCATTTACACTTCTGCTTCTGATCAATTCTGTCTGCAATAGTCCAGTGTTGCTACAGGAACAAGGTAAACAAACACCAGAGCAAAGTGTAACAATGACAGAATATGTGTTGATGTTAATGGACTAAGAACACACCATACTCTTCCTAATGGATAATAATAGAAGCAGATGATATTCAACACTCAATATCTCACTGTTTAAATATACTGTGTATTACTACTAATCATACTGTGTATTCCTCACACTCTTGCATATTAGTCTCCTCCTCTGATAGTAACCCTATTACACCACCAGTCACAGAAATCACACTTCTAATGAAGTTACTGTCTATCAATGAATACTACACACTTGACATTGGACACACATACATGAACTTATTTCGAATTATTTTTGTTGAGTTTTCTGTTCCGTTTCCTTTTACCGCGAAACCTGGACACTTACTGTAGACCAGTGGTTCCCAAACTTTTTACAGTCCCGTACCCCTTCAGACATTTAATCTCCATCTGCGTACCCCCCCCCCCCCCCCCCCCCCCGTTTTAATTCCGTTTTAAATCTGTTTCGGCTCATGTTGTTCACCCAGAGGTAGATTGATGGCTTAAAATGAGTGAATAATATGTGCCACAACTGACCCAAACCTTCTAAGGTTGTTGTTTGCCAGCCATCAACAGAACAGAAGACTAAAAACATTATTTGCAGGCGATTGGGAAGATGAGCGAATTCATTTGACAGGCTACGGAGGTCTGTGTTGAATGGGGGGGCGTGGCCGGAGCGGAGTTCAGCACAGACGTGACATTTTCTCAGTGGTTTTGTTTTCTAATTAATGCTTGTTCATCGTTGCGATCGTTGTTGTGTTTGTAATAAAGAAATACAGCCTTGCAGGACAAAATACAGGGGAATTTGGGCGATTTTGATGCACAAAATGATGTCTCCGTCTGAAAGTTGCAATTCTGTTTCAAACTGTACATTCGGCGAATTCCGTCCGTTTTCTGTTATCGCGGAAATTTTCTCCCCGCGTACCCCTGGGGGTACGCGTACCCCAGTTTGGGAACCGATGCTGTAGACAAATGGGGGAAGCATGTGACTTGAAGTGAAACATGCTGATCTGGGCATCATGTGAGTTTAACGCTTTCTTCCTCTTTTTTGTCACGACAAGCTACATATTTATATCCATGCGCATTATATTTGTGTGTTTCTGAAGCTTTGCTGAAATTGTGTAACCTATTAAACAATAGCCTATTCATGTTGACAGTTTAGGATGGGGTTTTGGAACATGGAAAGCAGGATATGTTACACAGCTACATGTTTTACTTTCGTACTTCTACGTAGACTCCCTCGGAGTAGCGGCGTTCAGCACTCCACCATAACCTCTTCTCAGTTTTACACGGATTAAAGATAGTCTCCTTGATTCTGGCGAAAGGTTGTTCATATTACAGCTAAACAAAGTTTCACCACCCCCTTTCATTCCCAGAGCCATGACTGTGTAGGTTGCGAACACGAGTTTTGAGTGCACACACAGGACGAACAGCTAGAGGACCATGAGGGGGAATTTGCTCAATTTGACATACAAAGTCTATTGGATTAGAGTAAAGGCTGGCAGGCTACATTTAATTCTGAATTCTGCGGATGCCTGGGTTCAGTGTACTTTCCTAATTGTGTAACTCAAACAGTTAGTAGCTCCATGTGTTGATTTAAAAACGGAGGTTAATGGTAAAATGTAGCGTTCAAGTTAAGTTACAAATCCGAATCTGAAATATCTCAAACACCGACCGGGAATCCTCAACGAAAATAAACATTCATTGACAGTAAATGCATGAATTGTGCTTACCTTAAAATCAAGACGGTTTGCGCTTTTGGATTATAAAGCAGCTTCCTTATCTCCAACTGTTTACTTTCGATGTCACTTCCTGGGGGGTATTCAAAGTACGTACGGTAGTTTAGTGGCAAACCTGGGCTAAGTTTATAGTGAGTGGTAAACCTCCTAATAGAATATTTAACTCTTCTAATTAAATTTGAAGATGTAGCACAATGTCGTTTTGACTAGTTAATTGTCCAATCTATGTTAATAA